>NC_056726.1:1793953464-1794165964 GCF_019279795.1 Protopterus annectens | reverse complement strand
CTCTGAGGTTTTGCAATCTCAGAGTTAGTATACATATACACATAAATTACTAAAATCAGTAGGACATGATAAATTAAATGCATGCTAAGACCAAACCAAATATATGTGTGTGTGTGTGTGTGTATATATATATGTATATATGCATATATATATATATATATATATATATATATATATATATATATATATATATATACATATATATATATATATATATATATATATATATATATATATATATATATATATATATATATATATATATATATATACATGATATTTATATCAGCTTGGGGAGTATGTGGGGCTTGCCCCTCACATAGGAGGTACAGGGAAGCTTGCCCCCTGCAAAAACAAACTTTAAAGGAGATGTTCAATATTCACTCTTCTCTTGCATAGCTGATGTTATTTTTCAGCACGCTGGGACTCCATTTTGAGTCCCGACATTTCAATAAAGAGCCAACTTGTTTCCATATGTCATGTACATGCTTTTATGTGAATTTTACAAGTATGTCATGTATTTTGCCATTTCACTGGCTGTCTTGTGAAGAGCCATGTATTTGCCATAGGTGAATTGAGCTAACTTCCATGGTGCTTAGTCTATTTAGGAACAGTGTTTGAGGGACAGGAAGAAATAACTGTTCAGTTAATCTGAAAGGTATTTAGATGGGTATTTTCAAGTTTTATAGTAAAATAGAAGAAAATGAGTACAAAATGATGTTGACATAAAAGCAAGGCTAGCCTTAACAGTTGGAGGACTCAATCTGGCCTATTGTTGAGGGGCTTCTCAGTTAATGCTTCCATCTACCACTCCAACTCTCCATCTTGTGGATTTAAGACTATTTCAAATTAAATAAAATGTTTTTTTTTTATTTATTCTGTCATTTTGATTTATTTTAATGCATTTAATAACTTTTTGTTAAATTGGGTAAATGGACTAACATAGGTAAATTATTTTCAGCCATATCCCAGGTCACCAGGGCAACAATAAGGACTGCATGAAGAGATAAGTTAGAGAAGTCACTAATCATTATGTTTTGACAGGTGGGAGTAAATCAAAGTACTTTGAAGAAACCCATATGGCTGTAGAGACAACATGCAGCTTTTCAACTTGCTATAATACACTTCCCTCACAAAACTCCTTTCCAGTCCATTCCAGCAATTTTCTATATTTAAGTTTCTGCTTGCCGTCCTATTTGGTATTTGACTCTGACAATGATAACTCTGCAGTACATTTATGAGACAAACTGTTTTCTGTTACTGTGCTACTTTTAGCCAGGTGAATAATGTTTCTGTTCTTCTCTGCCTCCCACCACTCAGCATACACACACCTTGAGTTTCTTATTTTGATGCTGTCTGCGACGGCGCAAGCATTTCTTTGTCATTCTTTTGAATTAGCAACATTCTTTCTCAAGTCTTAAGTGATCAGAAGTCATCTCATTTCAGAGTGTCTGTTACTTTTTTATGCTTACAGGGTTTGTTTTTATAATCTCTAAGATTGATTATTCTAGAGTTATTTCTTGTTGATGTATTTGTTAACAGACACAGCAACTGACTACTGTGGGAGTGTGAGCAGCTGACACTGTGAGCCAGCCAAGCAGCATGAAGTTGCTGTTATTAATAACAATGGACCAGCCACTAATGCAATACATGATAGATAATGTTGTCTGTTCACTAACAAGACTTGTAAATAACAACTAATAGTAACAAAATGATGTGCACTTTACTGGAGTGTATCTCGAGCAGACATCTGGAGCACATAAGGTGTAATGACACTATCATAGTCTAGTGGGTGGCCCCCTGAAAGAATGGGGTCCGATTGGCTTAAGACTGGCCCAGACATAAAAGGTCAGGGTGTTAGTTGAATTATTTTGGACTATGGAGATAAACAAACAAACAAAAAATAGTGCTTTTAAGAAAAGACTCAGCCTAAGTATGATTGGCACTGAGGACTTCAGTGAATTTCATGCCGTAGGCTTAGGTTAGACTGGGGTGTAGTAGCAAAGGGAAAAATTCTGCTAAAGAGTGACACTGCACTATTGACCACTTGTACCACATATGCCATGAGAGATTTCACAGGGAATATCACCTTCAGCTCAATCTATCAGCTGTTAATGGCTGTAAACAGATTGCTCAGGAGATGATCTTGATGCATTTATGAATTGTCAGAAAATGTTAACACAGGTGTATTAGATGATCTCACCCTTATTTCAGTAAAATTAGTTATCATCTGCTAAATCTGATAAGTGCTGTTGTCCTTAGTAAAAAAAATATTTTATATTTTAAAGGTGGGATGTGGCAGCATATGGCAATTTAGAAGAGCAAGGGGTTTTTGACAAGTTATTCTTCTGCAGCAAACGAGGAAGGGAGCTATGACTATGAGTGACATCAACAATTGTGTTCCTCCATTTCCCCTGAACAAGGAAACTGAAAAATACCTGGTTATACTTCATACCTTCCGGGTGGTATAAGTCTCACAAATGAGAACAAAGAGAAGCAAACAGCCATTATCCAGGAATGTCTAAATTACTTCATTTCCTGGTTCAACAAACATTTGAAGTGTTTAAAATAGATTTTTAGCTTCCATATACTTAAATCTGAAAAAAGGTGGTTTATGAATTTCTTTTATATTCCAAGAAGCAGATAATTCTGGTTGTTTTTGTATCTAGAAAAAAACACATTGAACAGCAATTTTCAAACTTAAATTGAGACTCAAGTCCTCAAGAGGTTACATAATCTATATGATTTGATGGCTATCTCTGTTTTTAAGTAAAATAAACAATATTTGACTAAATCCTTAAAGCCATACTTATCTTTGAGGAGCACACAAATATATGCTCTTAACAGACCTAAAAGGAGGTTAGAAATGCAAAGTCAGCCATCACAAAACTGCAGAAAGTCTGATGATGCAAAAAAAATCCAACATCTGTCAGTGGTTTAGCTGCTAATAATAGAATGGATTTTTCTGACATTTTATATGTAAATCTGAAAGTGTCTTGAATGTATCCTGTATTACATACCCAGGGTATTTTCATGATGAGTCGCAGCTGTGGAGACATTAGGTCTCTAATGTCTGAGAAGGAGGGTGACGAACAGGGATGAAGAATAATTACTGTAATATGACTTTTAAAATGCTTGCTTTGCTTGCTGTTACCTACTGCAGCATCTTATATGAAAAGCTGATTCTACATCTTTGCAAGAAATCAATACCTAGCTGACTTTTACCTAAAAAACATTAAGGACTGTATATCTGTTATTATAAAACGAAATAAAATCTCTCTTAAATGAGAAGATGAATAGGGGTACAGGCTTTTTGTGGATGAAAAAAAAATAATATACCGTGGTTGTAGTACAGTAATTGTAAATTGTACCTTGATCCTGTATGAAGATGTAGCATTCCTGAGTAAAAAATGCCTGCTTGGCAGATATGGTTCCATCTTGTATTCTGGCTTCCATTACCATTTACTGTATTCACTGCATAATGCATTGCATTATACTGCATATTTTACAAATTTCTTTTGGCATAAAACCTTTTTAACTAATTTCAGAACTCCATATGTGCTTGCAAATTTTAAACCACTTCAATAAATCAGTTAATTAATGTCCGTTTACTTATATTTATCAATTGAATCACTGAAACATTTAAAATGTTGTTTTATTATTATTTTATTGATTTTTTTTTTTTATTTTCACATTCAAAGCTTATTTTACGTTGTTTCAGAGCTGGTTATCATAAGGCAAGATTCAGAAATACATATCATAGTGAAGGAGAGAAGTAATGTATAGAAGGTTAAAGATAACAAACCTAGTGCAAGTCATTCAGAATCTACAGGGACCAAAGCAATACATTTAAGAAGCCAAACTCTGAATCATATATAGCTTAGCAAACAATAAGCAAAACAACAATGCATATGGCCTGTACACACATAGCACAAACAGAGAAGAATATTTCAACCCATGTACAGTGTAACTGCATGGTCTAGACAGTCAGTATGACAAAAACTGGTCAGTGCAGCCTGTCTTCCCAGCTGTGCTGTCATATTAACAAAACCACCACATTACAAAGACTTGGGTCTGTGAGCACCATCTATGTGAACCACAAAACCAGTGGTATGGCATGGTGGTACAGGTGGGATCCCTGCTCTTTGTCAACTAGCATACTGTGTTAAAAGAAATCACATACTTTTTTTATTGACTCCCACATTGTGTTGAAACCAAATAGTGTGAGATCACATAACAATGGGGGTATGGAAGTTTCTCCTTATCAGTGTTGCTGTACACTCTTGGAATTAGCATATTTGAGGATGGAAATATGTGGAAGCATGGAGGCTTGTCCCACACCTTCAAAAATGTCATTTTTCATTTTTTTGTTTCATTTAATGATGTGTGATATTGATTTTTTAAATGTAACTAGTTACAATGAAAAGAGACTCAATGATTGGTCCTAGACCTGGTATTGACTGGTCCGAGACCTGGTATAGCGGTTAGTGATGCTGCCTCAGAATTTTAGGGCCTGCCATTTCTTTCTGACTTCGGCACACCGTCTGTATGAAGGCAACATATTCTTCTCATGGCCTGATATGTTTGAATTTGAGCCTGACCTCCAATTACTATCTGTATGGAGGTTCCATGCTGCCCCATGCCCGCTTGATTTTATTTTTAGTATTCAGTTTCCTTCCACCTCCCATACTGTCTTATTAGCTAATGTAAAATGTCTAATGCCTAAAGTAGCATTTATCCTAGTGGCAAGAATCATTGATGTAAAGGGGTCATAAGGTCAGTCCACTAAACCTGATTAAAATAAAATATAAATAGCAAAGCAAATGTGACTACATAAGTATTGTGCATGGCAAGTCTATAAAATGTGGAACCAGAGGTGGGATGTATAGCATACATATATGGGCAATATCAGTTCATTACACCATGGATGTTACATGCAGCAGGGACATTGTGGCTGTCCAAAAGTGTATCAGCACTAGGTTTGGATGTGTCAGGTGAAGTAAGAGGGGCTACACAATCATTTGTGGACTTTGGTTATGAAAAGCATAAAGCTGCTCAGATTTGCATTTATTAAAAAATGAAATTCCATTCTCATTAGGCAAAATTATAAAAATTATACCAAGGATTATTAGGCACAACTGCTAGCCATTCACTCTCATTCTATTACAGTTCTGTGCCACTATATATCAAGAAATTAAAACAGGTTATGGGTGTAGAACACTACACAAAGCAAACGTGCAGTTTTACAAGTAGTACATATATAGGAAAAGGTACAAGTTAAAGGCTATTACTGCTCTTACCTAAAATGCTAAAGTCTATATTTTTGCTTTAAACTGATAGATAAACTATCAGTATTTTATGGTATTTTTCCCTGAAAAATGGAAATACGGTATCCTTGAAAATGACCAAGCGTATTGTGGCAGTATGTATCCAATGGGAGTAGGATATGGGTTTTCCTGTAGCATCTATTATGCACTGTGTATGTTTCTGAGGTTTCATGCTCACATGCATGACACTTTCATGAAAAAGACACCAGTGATATTACAGATATAATGCAGTGATGATGAAAGTAATCATAACTATGAACACAACTGTGTAGACCTATTTTTGAGAATGCAGCAAACACAAGGATGCATATCATCATCATCATATATGCCTGACTAAGGATGTGGCATGGCATACCATACTGCTGGCATCTGTAAGCCAATGGCCATGATCTGCAGGTACTGGCAGATAAGTAACATGGGTAAACTAAGTAGCATAGTATCTTCACATGCAACAGAGTTAACAGTCTTGGGTACATCCCTATGTATGATGCAGCGTCACATGACTCATGCTGCATGACCCTTGGATATCGTGTACCAAGATTAGCAGGTATGGTAGGCCAAAGCAGATGAAGCTACACTACAGTGGAGGTATAGATGAATGATGCAAAGGTAAGAGATAACTGCAACACACATGCACATTCACCTCCTACCCATAATAAATTAAATATGCAAGCAAATAAACACTGAGAAGATGAAACATCAAAACAGTAAAACTAATAAAATCACATTCCTCTATGGACAGCATATGTTTAGCTAGGTATGAGGTTACTGCCCACTCTCCCCACCTGGCTCTGTGTAAGTAGATGGTTCTGTTTCCTATATGCTAATGAATTCATACTTCTGTGCACCTTAAGTAGTAGTAGGCAATTTCATTATAATGAATAGCGCCATTTAGTGGTAGTGGTGGTGGTAGTGAGGGAGTTGTAAGCATTCATTTCAATGTTCTGGATCAGCCCTATGGGTGTCACAAGGTGTATGCAGAACAGTGTGCAGAAAAGGGAGCTGCTGGCCTCTATCCAGCTGACACACTAGCCATGACATCTTTACTTTGAGTTCACTAAGGTCTGCAGTACAATGCCCCTCCCCAGTATTGCCTCCGTCCTTGGGAATTGTCCATTGTACCCTTCTCTCTCACCTGCTTTCTGCTGGGCCTTCATCATGGAGTTTCTGAGAAAGTATAGTTCTACCTCTGTTAAAGACATCCCTGGCAAATGGTGAGGATGAAGGCATCTCTGGCAAATGGCGAGGATGAAGGGCTATTCATCCATATCCTCATCATTCTGATGTTGCTGTCAGGCTGCATATCTGAAAGGTACCCCCTCCCTCCATGGATGTTGCTGTTCTGTATTCAGAAAGCAAAACAGGATAAGTGAGCTGCAAGATATGGGTACTTGTGTACTTCTTCCAGCTGCAGCTGAAGTATAAAATGCATGGTCAGATCAGACGTGCAGTATGGTGATGACAACAGCACATATGTATTCACTACAACAGTGCTACTACATTTCAACATCAACATAACAAGTCCTTCTGCAAGGCGTGTATGATGGTCATGTCATGTTCAGCTGCAAGTGTCAATGTTAACTTTACAGACAATCCTTAAAAATTCCAAAAACTGACTGAAGACATGGCTGCAGACATCTGAAAGCTTTGATAGCCAGAAGTCTTTGCTCTTTGCTTGGACATTGAGAAGTAAAGGCCAAAACTGAGAGGTCTCAGCACCAACACCTAAGGGACACCACTGGTCACTTTCATACATTCTGATGAGTCTCCTGCAACTAGCTCTGTGTGAGTTCTTTCAGCCAGTTTACTATCCATTTTACCACATATGGGTCAGTTTTCTGCTTCTGCATGATGCTAGCATGGAGAATGGTACTAAAGGCCTTGGCCACATGGAGAATGGTACTAAAGGCCTTGGCCACATGGAGAATGGTACTAAAGACCTTGGCCACATGGAGAATGGTACTAAAGGCCTTGGCCACATGGAGAATGGCACTAAAGGCCTTGGCCACATGGAGAATGGTACTAAAGGCCTTGGCCAAGTAAAGATACACCATATGTACTGCATGGCCACCATCTGCAGGCTTTGTAACCCTTTTGAAGAAGTTTACCATATTCAGTAGACAGGCTCTATCTTTCACAAACTCAAACTATTATGGCTCAGCTTAAATAAGATTCTTGATATCAGAATGAATTATTTCAGTTATAGCTTTGTAGACAGGTCTGTAATTACCTAGGTCAGTTATAAGGTCACCCTTATGGAGGAGCATCATGACCGCAGTGCATCACTCATCAGGGATGAAACCAGTAGCTAAACTTAGGTTAAACAGTTTCAGGAGTAGGTCTGAAATGGCATGTTTAGCACTATAAATTAAGCAATAAAGGTACATTGTCAGGACATATTTTTGGTCTTAGTTAGCGCTTTCAGTAAACTGATCCTTAGAGATAATTGGGGAAGTAATATTTTAAGGTAATTCATGACTTTGAGTCAGAATAGGAGGTGTCATTTTGAATAACTTCAGAGCAATGTAGAGTATTGTTTTTTTAGTTTCCTTACATAGATAAAGAAGGCTTTATAATTATTTATTTGGTTATTCGTCTGAGGATGTGAGGTATTGCCAGCTAAGCCAGGAAAGTAAGGGCAATGCATGGAGATAGGCATGTGGTTCTGGTAGCCTGGGGGAGACCCAGACAGACACCACAGCTGAAGCCACGGTTGGTGGTTTGGCTATTTCAGGAAGGAGCTACCCTGTAGCACTGATCATGAAGGTGAGCCACAGCCACTGGTAGGTACTGATCTTCCCTTGGACAGAGTGACTGCAAAGGAAGAGTTTAGTAGTAGTATCCAGGCTGACAGTGAGGTAACGCTGTCAGAGGATACCAGACTTCCCGTGGAAGGGGAGCTGGGAAGAGTCACAAAAGTAGAGCTGAGATAGCTCAGCTCTCAGACTCTACACTAAGAGGCTTGAAGGATGTAGCTAGGGAGGCACCTGATTCTCAAGGAAAAGGGAACTCTGTATATTGGAGCAAAGGGTTACTGTATGGAGAGTGGACTCCTGAGTGAGGGCTAGAGGGTGAGGTAATACAGCAGTTGGTAGTGCCTGCCTAGAGCCTACCATCTGGCACTTCTAGCCATAGCCCATGACATTCCTTTTGCAGGTCATATGGGCATAAAGCATACCAAGAGACATATTCTGCAGAAATTTTATTGGCCTGAGATTGCAAGGGATGTAGCAAGGTAATGCAGGACCTGTGAGCAGTGCCAAAAAGTAGGCAAGGCAGGAGACAAAGTCAAAGCTCCTTTAATGCCTTTGCCTGTAATTAAGGAGCCATTTCAGAGGGTACCTATGGATATTGTGGGGCCTCTGCGTACTCCACAGGAAAGACGCATATCCTAGTGTTAGTTGATTATGCTACCAGATACCCAGAGGCAGTGGTTCTGTCCTCCATTGAGGAAAAGAAGGTGGAAAATGCTTTGCTAGAGATTTTCAGCAAGTTAAGTTTCCCAAGAGAAATACTGACTGACAGAGGTGCCAACTTCACATCAGACCTGCTAGCTTATCTAAGGAAGTACTGTGGGGTGAAGCACCTAAAGACCAATCCCTACCATCCCCAGACTAATGGTCTTCTGGAAAGGTTAAACTCTACAATAAAGACCATGCTACAGGCATTTGCAGACCAGTTTAAGAGAGAGTGGGAGAAATATTTGCTTCTGCTGTTTGCAGAGAGGTACTCCAAGAATCCACAGTTCTTTTAACCTTTGAGTTGCTGTATGGACATAGGGTGGAGGGGGGCTTTAGATTTAATTTGTGATGAGTGGGAGGGTGAGTGTGAATCCCACAATGAATCTGTTGTGGCATATGTCCTAAACCTCAGAACAAGATTTGGGGAGCTCATGGGTTTGGCCCAAGAGAACCTGGCAGGAGCCCAACAGCAGGAAAAACGTCTGGTATGACAGGAATGCTCAAGACAAAGTGTATGAGATGCTGTGGGACAGCAAGTTATGGTTCTCATTCCTTTCAGACACAATAAGCTGCAGGTAGCTTGGGAGGGGCCGTTGAAGATGGCAAGGAAGGTCAGTGATATTATCTACATGGCAGAACTGGCAGGCAGGAGGCAGGGGCATAAATTGTGCCATGTTAACAAGATGAAACATTACTATGATAGGGAGGCCCTGGTGCTAAGTATTTGCAGTAGGAGGCAGGAGGAGTCTGAGGGGGATCTATGGCTACAGCAAGCCAGCCAGCAAAATGCCAAGTTACTATGGTAGAGCCTAGGGTTGCAGGCATATGACATCACAGTGCAGCACCATAGTAGGGTCAGCAATGCCAATGCAGATGGACTGTCAAGACAGGGTATGGGTTAATAAATTCCCAGATAGGGTTGTATCTCTCAAGCAACATTTCTCAAGAGTCACTTGAAAAACTAGCTTGAGTTTTCAAAGGGGGCGGTGTACAGATGTGTGGATGTGAGGTATTGCCAGCTATGCCAGGAGAGAAATGGCAGTATATGTGTAACATATGCCAGCACGGCTAGTTGGAGTTTTGTAAAGAATTGTATATTATGTGCATATCAAACTGATTTGTGCAGATGCTTGTGCTGAAAATGTATTTGTGAAGTTTGCTTGAGTTGAAAATGTATCAGTAGTGGGTCCTGCTGGAAAGCAAAGAAATGTACATTAATTATTGTAACTGTTGAAATGTATATGTTGTAACAGAGGGTACTGGGAGAGAAGAGATTACTCTCAGTCCAACCAACTTTAAAATATATCTGAAATTAAATTACTTTATGGGCTAAGCCATAGAGATGTTATCCCACAGTTCTGAATGGACCCAGAGATGCAATGTCTGTGACAGAGAATAGTTTGCAGCTCCTGTATGGAGAGTGGAATGGTTGTATTGTTTTATGGCTTCCAGATGTTTTAATAAAACTTAGCTAATGATCTAATGTGTATTGTAGCACATAGGTGCTAAACCCTGACAGCTTCTAGTGATGGGGGAATAGTGCGTGAAACAGAGTCAGATGACCAGATGTGTGTGATGTCATTCTGTAAGTCAGAAATAATATTTAGATATTAGTAGGAGATTGCTCTCAGTATTATGTATTCTGTCTTGAATCTGACAGCAAGGACCACTCACCCACATCATCTTGTCTTGCTCTATTCAGTAAGTAGGAACAGTAATTCTCTAGATCAGTTAGGAAAATATAGTGAGAATAGTTAAGTATTGTTTTTCTGTAACCATATGAATCTTTCCAGCTGTGTTATTTTCAATATATCTTGTGACTACAACTCTCGTGTTTACTGTAAAGAGATATTTAGTATTTTCATGTTCTTTGTATTATTTATTATTAACTATATTTAAACTTCTCATTATGGTTGGTCCTTTTATAAAAATATTTAAGTTTCGAGAGTATTTGCACATATTTATTTGGTGATCACTCTGGCCACTCCTGAAAGCCTTGCTGTTTGGTCAACATTACCATTTGTATTAATATTAACTTCACTCAATATAACTGGATACCCTTTTAAGAGCCTTATAGTAATTGACTGGTAGCAGTGAAAGTATCTTATAGTCTGGACAGAAGGTGGCATAGCTAATAAATCTGGGCCAGCCTTTCCCAGGTATGTGTGAATGAAAATTAAATCTCAAAGAGTGTGTGTGTCAGCTACTTGGAACAGGAACTCAAAGCCTTGGTTTCACAGAGAGGGAGTTGGAGGACTTGGCTTGGACACATGGCTGAGGAACTAACCCTACAGCTGTGCCAGTAGGCAGTCTTATTGGCGACCTGGAGGGAGACAGATAGAAACACACAGATCCCAGGCCTGAGTGTGTGCCTGTGTGCTCTTAAGGGAAATTGTGCTTGATGCAGAGAGATCTGCATCTGAAAATACTAAGTGTATCCATTTGTATTCCAAGTGAACATCCCTCTCCAGTGTCAGTGGTGAGGATTCAGGCTTCTTGATGACTGTCTCAGAGCGGGGAAGTCACAGTTTGTTTATTTATTTATTTACCTATGTTTTCTGGGAAAGTCCAACTAGGAGGAGTCCATCGTTTTGCAATCATAAAAATCCACAATCACTTATTGTACTAAACTGTGAGCAGACTTCACATGAAAAAACATAACTCATACTGGTGTATTATACTAGTAACACAATCATTTGTTGTGCTATATAGGATCAAGCTACTCAAGAAAAACATGATGCATACTGACATTATATAGATCAACCATAGTAGAGAATAGTGAAGCGGGGTTATGTTACTTACATAATTTCTTTGGTTCAGGCAGCTATGAATGAAAAATACAACACTATATGGTAGGCTTATGATAAAAAGCAGTAGGAAAAAATACAAAAAAAACATTTGGTTTGGTGTAATTTCTGAAGATGACTACAAGTCACACAGTTGAGCACAAGTCACATCCTATGAATACAGCATGAATCTCACAGGAAGGAGTACACACGAAAAACAAAGCAAAAAGCCACCAGCTGGAAATCCAACGAATAATTTATTGAGATAACAAACAATATTAAAAAAATCATGATATATAAGAACAGTAAGCGCTTTCGTTTAATTAGTATTAAACTTCATCAGACAACGTCCATATAACATCACTTCCTTTTATAACTTCCTATCACTTTGAAAAAGCCCGCCAAATCACTTTCTAAATACGCGCATGCCTAGTTTATAAAAATGTGGAAATAGAAAATGTATTTTTATAAACTAGGCATGCGCATATTTAGAAAGCGCTTACTGTTCTTATATATCATGTTTTTTTTAATATTGTTTGTTATCTCAATAAATTATTCGTTGGATTTCCAGCTGGTGGCTTTTCGCTTTGTTTTTCGTTTGTGCTTAGTTCATTTTTGGATATGTCGTTTAGGAAGGAGTACATCACAGCAGCTATGGAAAAGCAGCACAAATGTTAAGAAAAGAAGAGTTTAAAGCAGAGCAGCTTCATCCTAGGGGATATTTCAGTTGGTAGTCTTAGACCATTAAATGAGTTTTAAATATAGCTTTGAAGGATTATAGGTTTTGTATGAGCCTAATGAAAGTGAGAAGATAGTTTCAGAACTTAGAGATACTTACTGAGAGCATCTTTAGCTTCAGAGACCAGCCAAAGTTCACAGGCTTCTTTAGTGGACCTGATAGTGGTTTTGAGCTTTTCATTTTCTTTTTTTTTTTTTTGCAATGCTTTTAATATTTTCCTTGGGAAGAGTGATTTTGGATCTGCTGTATAATTTAAGACATGTCTTTCTAAACTACACCATGGTAAAAACTATATACCATGTTAAAACAAACTTCAAACTTTTTTTTAATAATGTCTTAATTCTCTATTACTTTTGCATAACTTTTCTTTTTCTTGCAAAATTCATATGCGTGCATTTTTTTAGTTTTGATTTTGCAACAAGGTTGTAATTGAAAAAAGCTTGTTTTTGGTTCAGTCTACTTACCTCAAATAAAATAAAATAAAAATAAAACATGAGGTAATGCAATGCAGCTGATAAGTGACACATTGCTTGGAGACATCTGTATCAGGCATCACACCACTGTCGCAGAGTCCCCAGAGCTGACATTTCACCATACAGGGTCTATCTGATAACCTGAGTTGTAAGTATGCACACATGCATACCTCGCTCATATCTGAATCACAGGTCAAACGTGTCCGTATGACTCCAAGGATCAGCTTGTTCACCTTGTTAAAAAATCATGTAATAAATGAACATGCTCACTCAAACAGTGCCCTCACAGAGATGTACCCAGATATTCATTGCACCATCATGGATTAATATGGTCTCCACCCAGAGAAATTACAGTAGTCACACTGTGTACTGTGGCTGAATGCACAGAGGTCCACTTACATGAGATGGTGCATGATCTTAGGGGAGGGATAGAGGGCAAAAGCAGACAGCACAGAAGAATCACACATGGGTGCCATTCAAAGCGTATATACAATCGAGTACAATGCCCCCTTTGGGATGTACCTTACCAGACACCTGCAGCAACTGGAAAGACCCCAAAAGTACCTCACCAAGAGGATCAAAGGGCTCAAACAGATGCCATATGCTGCCCAGTTAAAGAAACTCCAGCTCTACTCAGTGGCATACTGCCTACTTAGAGGCGATCTGTGCCTGACGTATAAAGCCATGTCCAACCCGGAATTAATGGACATGCTGCACCTCAGAAAATCCAAATCCCATCAAGCTACGCGCTCGAGAGACTTGAACCTCAGCAGTGAAATAAATAGGACATGCTGGAGGGACAGATCCATAACCAAGAGGCTCCCTTCACTCTGGAATAAAATCCCAGTCCAGGTTAGGCAGAGTCCGTCATTGACTCTCTTCAAGAGGAATCTTGATGAGTGGATGGGAGATCGTAGGTTTACCCCGGGTATCACTTCTGTGTAACTGTTAGACAGAGGCACAGTATACTAACCTCGAAAAAGGGCATAGCAAAATTAATTTAAAATGGGTGGCAAAAGTCAAACACACTCTGGCTAGGCTTATAAATGCCCTGGGGCAGATAGCCTAGTATGAACCTATGAACTTATGGGCTGCAGACCAGTGTGTAAAACTGTATCAGGCAGTCATATGCACCACAACTTTCATACAGAACTAAGTGACATTGTTATCTGACAAAAGGCTTTCAACTGTGGTGCATCTGTGAAACTGTAGGAGTAATATGGTGATACATAACTGCATTGTGGGTACTGTATTTCAAGGGCAACATATATGTACCATCAATGAATCTGCTCTGTTATGATTGGCAGAAGTAGAATAAAACTATCATGGTTTTATGTAACAAATAGCAATACAGAGCAAGATGTGACTGACATAGTTTGGGTACCATTATCAAGGTATGCAACATTGTCAGTGTGCAAATGTGTGTTGTGTTGCAGGACATCAGCATTTATGATATTGTCACATTTGAGCACTAGCAACTCTGGCCAGATAAACAAAGGTTATTAAAAAATTCCACAAGCCAGGAGTTACTGAAAAAATGGCATTTCCAACACAAGGATTCTTCCATTACAGAATCCTACCTTTTGATCTCCATGGATCCCCGTGGATTACCTCCAACATTTCAATGTCTGATACACAAAATTATTTTTCAAACATCTTCATTAATTTCACATATTTAATAATAGCATGGATATACATACATTTACAGAAAAGAAAACAAACCATAGTAAACATTTTTCATTATCTTCCTGCAATATACATACATGTTCCCCAGGTGTGTGCTCTCATTCCCCTCAGCAAAAGTTTTATTCTCTGTCTTTGCCAACCTCCAATAAACCAAAGGCTGTCTGGTTGCCCTGCACTGTGAGACCCAACGTCAGTGGAACATTAAACTGCTTTCAGCTACACTAGTGTATGTTGTATTTAATCAGTCCTCTAAACTAAAGACGTTTTGCTATAGCCTTTTTCTGTAAGCATGCAGACTACTGCCCCCCCTCCCCATTTTTTCTCTTCCTATTGTACTCCTAGGTCAATTACTTAAAGCTATTTTCTTTCTCTTGGAAAATGTTTACCTATGTACCTGCAGCCCATACTTCAATTGTTTTTTCCCTATAGAAGTGGTGGTCCTTTTCACCACACTGTGCTAGATTAGTAGCACAAGATTTATAGTTATTAGGAAGATACTGCACTACACTGACTGTTTTGATTATTTTCTTAGCATCTGGCCTAGTTCAGTTTTTCTGGCTCACAGTCACAACCTTGTATTACTTTGTGTCTACCTCCCTCCCCCACCTTGAACCTGCACACTTCCCTCCCATTCCTGCTTAATTACAGAGGAATCAAAAAACCTGATGTAGAAAGGCACCATCTTTTGACTTAGCTTTTCTGCCCTTGCTTCATAAGAATCCCCAGTTGTACTTGCTTATACCATATTCCATTCCTTTTTAAATATAACTCTATTGACTCCTAATTTACTGCATGTCCCTTTCCTAAAACCCCTGGCATAACCACATTATTTTCCTACTTCTCAGTGAACTGCAGCTCCCCTTTTTTATAGAAAAATAAAAACAGAAAAGACCTTTTTTAATTTTAGAATTTAGCTTGTCTGATTGCCCTTACATCTGGCTGTTTATCCTCCCTGGACACTGGATTATACTGGCTGACTGTTTTTTTTTTTGTACTTTCCTCTGTCCCAGGTGAACAAAATTCTGGAATGCTATAAACTAAATACTACATCCAGGTAACCCAACTCCACCAAACCCATGTCCTGACAAGGCACCTGAAGAAACTGTCAATACCTTCAGCACCTACTTAACCAAATCTATTTCCAAACTATTTAACCCCAACCTCTCAAACAACACTTCAAACCTCCCTATACACCCCTCAACCACCATCTCCGTAAACTCCTTCTCTCTCAGGCCTGTCTCCACTGACTCTATCACAACTCTACTCTCAAAGCTCAAACCATGCTCTGTATCAGCAGACAATATTCCTCCTTACTTTCTCCAGATTGCTGCACACTCCTTTGCTATGCCTGTATCTATACTAATCAATCGCTCCATCTCTGTGTCTAATGTTCCTTCTATCTGGAAACAGTTTTACACTCTTCCTTTTCATAAAAGAGGTAACTCCACAGAAATATCCAATTTCAGACCTATCACTATCCTCTCCCCTTTGTCCAAAATCCTTGAGAAATGTATACACAAACAAGTTATGCTTTATCTCTTACAAGAAAAACTTCTCAGTCCAAAACAGCATGGCTTCCATCCCAGGCATAGTACAACCACAGCTCTACTGTCATTTCTCAACACCTTAGCCCTTGCTAAAGATGATCACAAACTCATATCCTGTCTATTCCTTGACCTTTCTAAGGCTTTTGACACTGTCTTACACACATTGCAACTTAGTAAACTTGTAGACCTAAACTTCTCCCCTGATACAGTTGCATTGTTCTCTAGCTATCTCTCTGATAGGCTGCAGTCAGTACGATGGGACTATCTACCCCTCTCTCAGTAAGAACTGGTGTTCCCCAAGGTTTCATTCTTGGACCTCTACTCTTTAATATCTCCACCAGCTCACTTCACTCCTCTTGTCCTCAAACTAACATTGTCCAATACGCAGATGATTCTACAGTCATAACTATTGCTAATCCTCCCTTAGAACTCCTAACAAATACCCAGACATCTTTCAACTCAGTAGAGACATGGCTCCTAATCAGCTCATCCTCAACCCTAAGAATACAAAATTACTACTCTTTCTACCTAAATCTGCAAACCACATTAAACTTTCCTTCTCCATAAGGTCCCTAAACAATACTTCTAAAGAAGTCAAAGCTACCACAAATCTCCTTGGCATTACCATTGACAACCAACTAAAATTTGATCTTCACATTAACAATTGTATAAAAAAAACAGCAAAAGCTAGGACTACTGTATAGGAACAACAAATTCCTAATTACTGAAGCTAGGATTTCTCTTACCTATGCCTACCTTCTGCCATGCTTAACCTATTGTTCCCAAATACTCACAAATCAGAACTCCTCCCTACTTACCAAATTAGAATCAACCTACCACAAAATAGCTAGATTTGCAGCTCAACAAACATATAACTCTCACCATTGTCTCTCCCTAAAATACCTGAACTGGCCCAAACTACCTCACCTATTCCTACAATCTCAACTCTAAATCATACACTCCATCCTATATCAGCCTGCTTTCTGTCCAACTCTATCTTCTCTCATCTTTCACTACTTCCCTATCAGACTTCTCTGAAGCTCAACCAAAGACCTACTAAAATCCATAAACCCATATCCAACACAGGGTGCAGCTTATATGTCTACCATCTCTCTATTGCATGGAACAAACTCCCACTAGATATAAGGACCCTGACTCACCCCAAACAATTTAAGCTAGCAACCAAAGACCACTTTAAAAAACACTGGTCCTGCCATTGTACTCATCCTCCCTGATTATTACCTACCTTTACAATACAGTCAAACTAACCTACTAAAACTTACTATTAACTACTTCATCCTATGCTTTTTATGCAACCTCCAAAGCTTCTTCTATACTCTGCTCCCTGAAATTCTTACGTAACCTTTTAAGTTTCTGCTACTCTGCATACAAAACCTTAGATTTACTCAACTCTCTTTTTAAACCAAAACATACAACTTATTCTACTTTTTTTAACATTCTCCTTTTTGTTTATAGTACTGTTTTATCTGTCAACAATATACATGTATGTAGCTTACGTATTTTAACTACCAAAATTCTCTAGTGCTATTTTTATTGAAATGTATCTGTATTGCTATTTTTATTGCATTGTACATCTTTGGTGCTTTTCTCCCCGGGCCTCCGATGAAAAAGGGCAATAGCTCAGCTGGACACTCCCAGTCAACAAATGTAAAATAAAATAAAATAATAAAATAAAAATGTTTTATGTGTTTATTTATTTTATTTATTTGTACATGGGTAAAGCAACAGAGCTCTCAACTTTTATCAACAGAATTTGGAACAGAGCAAAATTATCTAAGGAAAAGGTCCCAAATTAGGGACACATTTACAATTTTAAGAGGAATGGAACAAAATTTTGAGAAACATTATGGGTTCCTTACAAAACAGTTGAGAGTAAGAGCACTGATCATGAATTAGCAATCTCATCACAGGAAAAAATTATAGCAATAAAATTAATTACCACAATATTGATACAGTGTCACTGCAATACAATGTAACAATAAGGTAAAATAGTTACGCAATATGGAGAAGTTATAGGTACTATATATTACAGAGTCAAATCTTAAGATCGGTATGATATACAGCCAGAAGGCTATTGAGCATAAGAAAGCTATCAGACAATGTTAGAAAATGGCATGCTGGGGTGATGTGTCCAGGGGCATAACACTGGCATTTAGCAAGTTTCAGTAGATGTGTTTTGTAGTTGTGTCCAGAACACTGGTTATGATGATATTTAGGTTCATAGGTTCATACTAGGCTATCTGCCCAAGGGCATTTATAAGCCTAGCCCATAGTTATGTGGCTTTCGCCACCCCTTTAGTTTGAATAAAAACTATGCCTATCATTTTTCTGTGCCTCTGTCAAGCAGTGACACTGAAGTAATCCCTGGGGTATATCTGCGATTTCTTTGAGAAAGGAGGGAATAGATTCCTAGATTTTGGGATTGAGAACAGAGAAGCAGTGGTTTGGCCAGTGAAGCTTGTTTTTTGGGTTTGGTGTGGAGAGTTGAATTGTCATGATTCCTGAAGTTGTAGGATGCGGCTGTTATATTAGTTTAAATGATAAGGGGGAGAATGTGTGGTTGTATATAATTTTGAGCAGTTCAGAGCCTAATAGGAAGTCAGGTTTTTGCATGACTTGGAGCCATTTTGACTTTCTAAGGTTTAGCAGTGCTGTTCATGCTTAGTGGAGAGAGTGTTGAGCCTTCAGATTTTATTGCTTATTGATTGTATGTCTGTGGCATTTGTTTCTGAAGCAGATGCTACCAAGGGAGGCCATGATCTAGCTGAGAGAGGAAATTGCCTTTACTGAGGGCTGATCTGGATGCTTTTTAAAGACATGGGGTCAGTTTGTTGGCCCAGAATAGTAGTGCATTAACATTTTTTCCTAGTTTTGTTGAGCTGGAGAGTGAAGCTGAGAGACTGGTCCAGGGAAAAAAAAAATCGCTGTTCCACCAAAAAAAAAAAAAGTTCAAAAAACAAAATAAAGTGGGGGCTTCACCCCCAACACCCCCAATGTGGGGGGCTGTGCCTCCCACACTCCCCTACTTAAATATACCAACTCCGAGATTGCACCACAGTGGAGGAAATGGCAAAGTCCCGAAAACTCTGTTCCGTGTCTTCTGGAATTTCAGGTTTTGATTTTAAAGGGTTGATAAATTAACATTCGCTGATATAATATAGACCCTATATAGTCTTGGTGTGCACTGATTTTATTTATTTATTTGTTTGTTTGTTTGTTTGATTGTTTGTTTATTTAACATTTGTTGACCAGGAAAGTTCAACTAGGACAGAGCCTATTTTCAGCGATGGCCGGGAGAGAAATGTTCCAGACTCATGTCTTTGGAATGTAGGAAGAAACCGGAGAAAACTCACGTGAAAGCAGAGAGGATATGCAGACTTCACACAGAAGGCACCCCAGATGAGAATCGAATCGGGGAATCTCTTGCTGTGAGGTGATAATGTTAAGTGCTGCAGAACTGCACTACCCGCAGATGATTAAAATGATTTTAATAAATCATCTGATAAGCATGTATCATCCTTCTTGTTTTCCTGTCCAGCTGATACAACTTTTGGGGCCAGTCAATCACTCCATAACTGTAAGTTAGGACAGGAAGACCAAGTTGGTTTATAGCTTGGACTTTGTTCCTAGATGCCAGCACTGTTTTCAGTATTAATTTCAGTCTTCTAAAATATTCCTTTCTAAGTTTTATTCATATTTGTTCATGTTTAATTGATGCTCCTTCATCAATTCTCAAATATTTATACACTCCCTTTTGCTCAAGTTCTTTTATATCACATTCCTGTCCCACCCTGATGTTTTCTTGGTGCTGCAGCTTTCCTGCTTTGAAGGTTGATTTTGCACATTTATCAAGACTAAATGACATACTTATATCAACTGAAAAAGCTTTGACCATTTGCAGTTATGCTTTCAATTCCTCATCTGATGAACTATACAGTTTTAAATCATCCACAAAAAGAAGATGAGAAGTCTTTACACTTTGTTGTTTTCTGGGAGCCAAACTATAGCCATTGTCTAATCTGTTAAGTAGACAGCTTAATAGGTTAAGGGCAAGACAAAAGAGCAGCGGTGACAAAGAATCACCCAGGAATATCCCCCTTTGAATTTTTATCCCTCAAATAATAATGTGTGCTTTATCATGGCTTAACTGCAATTTGATTTGCCACTGTTTCATGGAATAGTGAAGTTACCAGGTTTTTGTCATTCCAATGTTGGTTTATGATATTGGTGAAACAACAGTGGTAGACTGGCAGCAAATTTGGCTACTATATCGTAATAGATGGAAAATTTAGCTATAAGTGTAGTATTTAGGTTTGTAAGAATAGTTGAAGCATATACTAGGTATAGAAGAAGGTAGATAGATGCTAGTGTTTGTCTTGCATCATCTGTCAAGTAGTGTTTGATTCTATAGAGGGAGCTGAGTTTCTGGTGTGTTTTTTTAATGGCTTGCGATATGTGTTGGCCATATTTGAGGTTATTGTCTATTAGGAAGTTAGATTACGGTTTCAATTCTGTGGTATTGGATGGGATTATTTTGACAGATTGTGTTTCACTTTGGTATTGATTGCAAGTGAAGAGCATAAGTTGTTTTTTGTTTAGATTTTAAAAGTAGATTTGCATCTTTTTGCCAACTTTCAGTAGCAGTGAAATGATTTTTGGGTGATGCCAGAAGTGCTGGCAGAGATGGAGTTGTACATATAAAGGTTGAGCCATCAGCATATTGACCTATGCTAGTGAGGTGGGAGACAGTATGTAGTTTGTTTATAAAAATGTTGAATAAGAGAGGGCCTAATGTTGATTCTTCTGGGATGCCAAATGTGACTGGTCAGAAGGAAGAGAGATTTTGTTTCCATTTGACTGCTGCCTCTCTGCCTCTCCATCAGATAGCTATGGAACCATGAGACAGGGGTGGGTAAGGCGGAGGGAAGAAAGTTCAGTAGGAAGATATTGATGGGATACTCTGCAAAATTGTTTTAATAAATCTAGGAATAGTGACGATACCAGGTCTCTGTCATTCCTGTAGTGGTTTATGATATTGGTGAAGCTGAGGAGAGCAGTGGTAGTACTATGGTGAGGTCTAAAACCATGATGGGTTTTGGAGAGAAGGTTGTTAAGGTTAACATACTGCAGAAATTGTGAGTGGATGAGCTTTTCTAGTAATTTAGACAGAGGGGATAGGATGACAATAGGTCTATAGTTGGATATGCCACCTTTGTGCAATGGTATTATATAGGATTTTTTTTCAGATGGATGGGACATATATCTTAGATATGGATTGGTTTATCAGTATGGATACAGGGAAAGACACGATTCAAGCTACTATTTTTAGGTAATTTGTTAGCTGGTTAGCAGTTAAAGATGTCAATTTTAGTTTCAGTAGAAGATTTCTTATAGTAGAGGTAGAGATTGATAGGGAGGAGAATGAATATGACTGGTTAGCAGAAGATGGGGGGAGGTGAACTGCTATTATATTAATAATAGATAGTACTATCTGTATAAAGTAGGAATTGAACTGAGATGGCATTGAGTCAGTGATATTACCAAACCAAAGAGACCCTTTACTTTAGAAAGCAATCAGTTTATAGCTGTTGCTAAACTATTAGCATGCAACACAAAGTCAAATATGTTTTCTTTTAGTTACTTAAAGCAGAGACCAAGAAGCTAGGGAAGGACATAACTGGTTTTGACAGTGTAATCTAATGGTTACACGACTGGACAATGACCAATTAAGTCAGTGGTCTATAGTTTAAGGACTAGTCTCTTAGGGAATGTCAAAGTCACTGTCCAGCACAGAGCAGGAAATATCTGACTGGTTTATGTTAACATACAGCTAGGCACTTTATGTTAAACTTGCTTACATTGCACAATGGCAAACAATCCCAGAAGTCTACCACTGGCAGGTACAGCCTTTACATAGGGCCATTTCTCAGTGGAATGATGTACGGCAGAGCTCCTGCTGTTTCAGTGACAGAGGATATAATCAGATGTGAAATGCAGGCTAATTTTAGTCTTTATTGCTACATGACTTGAAATAGTTGTTTGGATGTGTTTCAAAGCTTTCAATTTAATACCAGTGCAATTGTGAAATGCAATTTCATCCAGTCTAGCCTAGTTTAGTTCATTAATAACCTAGGAGAATAATGTATACATTCGGTCTGAGCTCCTGCTGGTAAATTCACATCTTCCATTCCAAAAATTCTCATATTTTTCTTCAGAAATCTACCTTTTTTATTATATTTACCCTCTTAGATCCCCCTGATGCATCCTCACTAATGCAAATCAAGTTACAGTCCTTACTGGTAGACAATATTCCCTGTTGAAAGCTAATTATTTCTCCTAAAAGTTTCTTCGGTTCCATAACAGTAGTTTTACGTGGAATATAAATACATGCCAATGTAGTCCTCCTTCCCTGCCTATAACCCACAATTAAGACAAATGTACTGTTATTATCTTTCCTGTCCACTCCACTTCTATCACTATTGGAGCCTCTCTCATAATCAGTATTATACAATTCCTCCCCTAAAACGTGCACGCTGATTGGCCAGCCCAACCAGCGTGCCCGTTGTAAATCCCTCAATATACTAACGGAAAAAGGTCCGGTCGCCCGGACTTTTTCCGTTAGTATAAAACACTGTCTCGCTATGTTAAAAGAGTTTAACATAGCGACACAGGTTTAAAAAAAGCAACGGAGATCTCCGTTGCTTTTTTTAAAGCTGTCTCGCTATGTTAAACTCCTTTAACATAGCTTAACAGTGTAAAAAGCAACGGAGATCTTGCGATCTCCGTTGCTTTTTTTTAAAGCTGTCTCGCTATATTAAATGGGTTTAACATAGCGAGACAGCTTTAAAATAAGCAACGGAGATATCCGTTGCTTATTTTAAAACTGTCTTGCTATGTTAAACCCATTTAACATAGCGAAATAGTGCTTTTGCCCACAGCTCTGATGTATTGCGTAGGCATGCGCAGTACATCAGAACTGCCGCAGAATACCAGACAGCTGCGGAAGGGCAGTAAAGAGGCATTATACAATGCCATTATTTAAGAAAAGTAATTATTTCTTTTCTTAAATAATGTCATTGTATAATAGCAATAACCCACTTCTGGGTGTGGGTAATGCTGTATTTACCCACGGTTGGCTTTGTTTGGTGGATAAATCCAGCATTACCCACACCCAGGTGTGGGTTATTGCTATATTATTACCTCCTTTGCCTTTGTCCCTGATACTCGGCTGAATATCTGTTCTGAAGTCCTTTTTTGCCAAATTCACATGCTCATTTCTATCAAATTGTGTCTCCTGTAACATTGCTATTTGCACCTTACACTTCTTAAATATACTTCAGTAGTCTTGGCTTTTTGTATATATCTGCAATACCACTGACATTCCATGATAAAATTGCTAAGCCAAGCAAATGAATGGGTGACAGAAAAAAGCTCAGGAACTGACCAGAAAAATCAGGAGTGCCTAAGACTTGAACCAGAGACCAGTATAACATGGCTGAGATGAAGAGGAAGATCACCAGCAATAATGTAAAAGCTGGAGTGCAGCTGACTCAACTGACACCCAGTGCTGGTCCCCAGACTAACAACCCATCCTCTCAGCTCTGCAGGTAAAGAGTAAAAAAAAAAAAAAAGATCTCTGCAAGACATGCAGGATGCTTCCTGCAGACAGTACTACAGTACACACAGTGCACCCCTCCCCAGCCCTTCAAGTGAAGAATATAAGAAAAATATTCATTCCTTCTACTGATGGCCCACCTCCCTCCTGTCATAGCTATTCAGGTCCCATTTCTTTGCCCCACCCCTCCTTCCTCACACTTCGGTAAAACAAAATATTCTTTTAAACTGCAGCAATAGTTTATACCCTGCCTAAATGGAGCACAATGGTGCTCAGGTTTTTGTTTAATAAAAAAAAAAAACTTTTCTCTTTTAAACTGTAGTAAACTACTGTTTAGCCATAGAGTGCTACAGTGCTTAGGATAGACCAAAATGCTATTGCATGAAAGAACAATTGGGATGATGGATGCCAATCACGCCCCCAGTCCTTTACACCCATGTAAGTTGCCCCTCTCACCCCACTCTAGCTATGCTATGCTAGTCGTGAAAGTAGGAAATAAATGGAAAAATAGAAAAGTGTTATTTCTTCCTTAGTATGTTCTGCAACCAATATGTCTTTGATCTTCCAGGAAAAATATTCTAAAAACAGTTAGAAATAGCAACTTAAATGTCACACCTTTTCTCACCATACTCCAATTACAAGGATAAAGTCAATTCTCTTCTGCCTGGTGTACAGTGAATAATCCTTTGCCTTGAATACCCTGGTGTCCCCATTTTTTTTAATATTTCCCCTTCTGCCACAGTTTTCTCTGGAACAGATCTTTTTGCTGGTATGACTACATCCTGACTGCTTTCTCATTGCCAAGGTTGGAGAATACACATGGTACGCCCATTCAGTTAACAAATCCTGCCATGGAATACCTGTCTAATTGCTTATTTGAATTTTCATACATTTAATCCAAATTATTCCTTCCAGTTTCTCTGGTATAGCAGAAAATTTCATGTTTTGTCTGAGTGTTGTGTTCTGTACTTCTGCTTTTTTTAAAACATTTTTTCTTGAGAAGCTTCATATTCTGCTAGTCTTTCCTTCATTTCATCCTCTGATTTCTACAGGTTTATCAGCACATCTGAATAACTACTTAAAGCTTCTTCTATTCTTTCCAACCTGCTGTCATTTGATTTTTTTATATATTCCTCCACTGTTTCATTATTTTAAACACACTTGAATGCATCTGATTTATTTTTCTTCCGAATTAGCAGAAGCTATCTGCTGTACCAAAGCTGAAACCTAAAAGGCTTTTTTTGCTGAACAGCTACAGGGCTCTTCCCCTTGAACTTTTTTTCTTTTCCTTTTCTAGTTGACTTTCTCTTACTTTACCCAGATTTCTTCTTTGCTGATATCCCAACAGTGTAGTGACTAACTAGCAACTTAATTTTACCCAAACTGTTAATTTTTACTTGTCATTTTCCAAAGTTTCTGTTTTCACACTTGAAGAGTTGTAATTGGCCAGTGGATCAGTGTGCAGCCATCTTGCAAGCCCAATGGACAACATTATTAAACTCACACCAGATAAGTAGCAGTCTACCTGGATGACCTACTAATATTTTCTGAAATTTGGGAAAGCTGTCTCCCTAAAGTTCAAGCTGTTTCAAATTCCTTGTATCAAGTTGGGTTGACTGTTAACCTAACTAAATGCAAGTTAAACATGGCAAAAATCCAATATTTGGTCTTTGTAATAGACCAAGGGTTAGTGAAACCAAGGTTGAGAAAAATGAAGTACTGCCAAACTTTTGAACACCACCCACTTGCTTGAATGTTTATTATTATAAATTTATTCCTAATTTTGTTCCTACTACTTGTCCTCTGACTGTCGTAACCAAAGGTAAGACTCCCTTGAAGATTAAGTAGGCAGATGAAGCAGAGCAAGCCTTTAGGCAACTGAAATATTACTGTGTTGCTCTCATTTTTCCAAGCAGTTCTTAACATACACAGATGTCTCTGATGTAGGCATAGGTGCATCTTAGCTCAGACTGCAGATGGAGATGTGTTGCTACTGACTTTCAAAGCAATTCTTAGTATATACAGATGCCTCTGAGGTAGCCATAGGTGTGTCTTGTCTGAGAATATAGATGTACATGTATTGCTCTAATTTTTTTGAAGCAGTTCTTAGTATTTACAGATGCCTCTGAGGTAGCTACAGGTGTATCTTGTATAAGAATACAGATGGAGATGTGTTGCTCCAAACTTTTCCAAGCAATTTTTAGCAGACACAAATGCCTCTGAGGTAGGCATAGGTGTATCTTGTCTTAGACTACAGATGGAGATATCTTGCTCCAGTCTTTTCCAGGCAGTTCTTAGTATATACTGATGCCTCTACGGTAGGCATAGGTGCATCTTGCCTCAGGTTATAGATGGGATGAACATTCCATCTGTTATATAAGCAGAAAATGCAGCGATGTTGAGAGATGGTGTCCAGCAATATAATGTCTTGCTATAAAATTGGACCTCACTACCCTAAAGTGCTATTTGTTGGGCAGGGAATTTGCATTAATTACTGAGAATGCCTCTCTGCAATAGCTCAGGCATCAGAAAGATTGAATGCCAAAATTGTCACAATGGGCTTTATAGGTTCATAGATTCAAAGGTGCTTATTAGACTAATGAACACAAGGGCCTTTTTATGCCTAGCCATGCATCCCAAATCTCTGACAAGTTCTGATACCCTTGCTAAGTATAACAAGGGGCTTGAGAGATGAAACATTTACAAGGAGGGGCCAAGGAAATGAACCATTTACAGGTTGCCTGTGACCATTAGAGACATAGGTGCCAAACTGAGATGAAGTTCCTGTTCCCATCCAGTTGTCCAAGTTGCACTTGAATTGGATTAGGGAGGAACTCTGCTTCACAGTAAAGGGAGCCTGTTCCAGAGACAGGGTATTTTCTGGGATACATATTTGTCTCTCCAACAGGTCCTATTAATATCACAGGTAAGGCTTAAGTCTTTAGAATGGGTAAATCTGGTGCTGTTTGTTTTATGGATATGCAAGAGGTTCATCCGACTGGGGTCTGACAATGCCCTGTATTCCAGGCATAGATCTCTCCTCATAAGCCTGTAGGAGACAAATACAAGGATAGGGCCTTCAGGCAGTCTGCATAGGACATTTTACTTAAGCCTTGTATTCTTTTAGTGAGGAGCCTTTGTGGATATCCCAGTTGTTGGATATGCCTGGTTAGATACGTACCAAAGGGGGCATTGTACTCAATGATTGGTGTGACGAATGCCAAATACAGTGGACAATAACTTCTTTGAACTTAGATGCCATACCTTTGTTTATAAGCTGCGCAACATAGAATGATTTTCTCAGTACTGTAGACACTTGCTGATCAAAGGCTAGATTACTGTCTATACATGCCCCTACATCCCTGACTACTGGGTCAACTCTAAGGGGTGTGTTGTCAATATGATAATTAACATGGGTGGATGACCTCCCAAAGGATACTATTATGTATTTCTTGGTATTTAGTTTTAGTCTATGGCACTGATACCAGTTGTTTGACTGTGTCAACCCTTCCTGGAGAACTCACTGCAGGATTCAATGACAGCTCTTAATTTGCAATCATCTCTAAATTTATCCAGCCAGCCACAGACTATTGACATTGGCCTTGACTTCAGAGAAATAAATGCCAAAAAGAAGCAGTCCAAGGACTGATCCATGAGGAACTCGACTTGTGAATTGCCTCTTTGTAGAGGTGGACTCTCCAATTCTAACTTCCTGGGTCCTATCTGTGAGCCAGTTGGCTATCCACTGGGTGACATACGGGTTTGTACCTAACCTCTTGAGTTTGTCAACAATGCCTGAGCATAGTATTGTGTCAAATGCATTGGTCAGGTTAAGATAAGCAGTGTGAACACTTTTGCTGTCATCCATTGCTTTGGTGGCCTTCTCAGAGAGGTCCACCAGGCTGAGTAGGCATGACATGCCCTTGACAAAAACAAACTGCCCTGTGTCCAGTGTCAGGAGGCTTGCTATATCATTACTGATCATTTCCATGATAATTCTTTCCATGACTTTGCATATAAGATTAGTGAGACTTAGGGGTCTGTAGTTTCCAGTGTCTGTGGATAGCCCACTTTGTGCAGAGGGATGACTGTTACAATTCTCCATTCATGAGGCACGAAACCTGTTTGGAGGCTACAGATAAAAAGCAGTTCCAGAGGCCTGGTAGATCATGTTTTATGCTATTCAGAAGGCATCCAGAGATATTGTCTGCTGTCCCTCCAGCCCTTTAATTTTGAAATCCACCATGCCTAGACTGCAAAATTCACTTAAATGTAGATGGGTTATCTTGATATTATGTTCCAGTCATTAGGTATAGTACTGGTGGTTCTATGCTGGGGAGGGAGCCATGTGGTATAGAGAGTTTTGAGTTTGGAAGAAAACACTGCTGCTGATATTACATCTGATGTGTGTGTTACATTCACTAAAAGGTGTATGAGGGAAGTAGAATGTAGAGTTCTTTTTTTAAACACCTTTATTCAATTATCACTTGTGACACAGGCAAACATACATTTTCATATTAACAAGTTCACATTTGCAAACATCATACATCACATATATTGTTCTATGCAATATAATCAATCCAACATTATATAAATTGCTCCATTCCTGTCTTCTGTTAAACATCATTCATCCTGCAAAACAATTTTCTGCATGTATTGTTCCCACAACTTCCATTTTTATCTATGTAATTTACTCCTATAATTTTCTAAATATCCTACTTCCTGTTCTTTTATATCTGTTACAGTACTCTACTTCAAGTATGGTTGGTTTAGACTTTGATTACCATTTTCTAGTTATTGCTTTTTTGACAGCCATCAGAATTAAACTTAACAAGGCCTTAATGTGTCCAGGCAATTCAGACCCTGTATCTCAGCTCAGAAAATTATTTCCTTAGTTACACTCATTAGCTCACCCAGTATTCTTGACAGAGTACTGTGTAGGGAAATTTTAAAGTCTGGCAACTCATTACTCTCCAAAGACATATGCTCCCATGTATCCTTTCTTCCCCATTACACGACCAACATTTGCCATCTACCAGAGGAAAAAGTCTTTGGAGTCTTCGTGGGGTATAAAAATACCTGTGCAAAAACTTCTAGGCAAAAATCCTAAATCTTCTAGACTTTGTTACATATTTGGGAGCCATACATGTTCTCTTTCTCTCGTTGTCTCTTTGTAAATTACTTATCTAATCTCTCTTCCCAATCATTTCTGACCTCCTCTGACTGATTGCTATAGTTATCATGAAATATATTATATGCCCTACTAATTATCCCTTTTTAACAGTCGCTTTCATTCTATATTCAACTGAAAACTCAACTACTGCAGATCTTTTACTTAGGATTCCAATATCCCTTTCTCTTTGCTTATACTCTCACATCAATCCCTGATAGGGGAGGCAATCATTATCCACCAGTCCGAATGTCTTTTTGACCTCTTCCCATTCTATTACTTTTCCCTCCCTATTTATTTGTTCCCAATACTTTGGCTCCTTTGCCAGCTTCCTACAATAAATTCCAGCTCCTTTTTGCCTATTCTGCCTATTCTCTGTACCCCTAATTGCAATCATCCCTATTGGCAGAATCTCCTTTTTTCATTTATCTATTGGCTTAGTTCTTAGTATACTTTCTACTGCTTCATGAATATAATATTCTGTATGACTGTTGTTATTCTCCTTAAGGATCTGCATCCAAAATCCCACCCTTTCCATATTTATTGAATTTCCTCCCCAGTTCATCATCAGACCTTTAACTTTAAGTTGTAGTTTTCTTGCTTGTGTTATATAATAAGAGCCTTAACTGTAGCTCTAAAATATCCCTTCAAACTAAACAATTCTTAACCCCCTTGTTTTATTGGATGGATCAACTTATCCCACATGACTCTTGCCCTTTTCTCCTCCCAGATAAAACCCTTCAACTGTTCATTAATTACAATCCACAGCTTCTCCTCTGGTTGATAAAAATATGTCTGACCTGTGTATAAAACTAAAGGGACTAAAAACATTTTTACTGCCTGTATTTTGCTATCCATATCCATATGCATGAGCTTTCCGTTTATCACTTTTTGTATTATCTTTTGTTTATTCTCTTCCCACATATCCTTGACTGCCATAACATAATCTGTTTTAACTGCTAGTGTTAAATACTTCATTTTATTACTGAAACAATTTGTGTGTGGTACATAGTTTACAGCTATAACCTTTGTTTTATCTTTATTAATTTTATATCCCAAAAAGATACTTAACTGTCACAGAATGTTCCACAACACAGAGATGTCCTTTTCTGGTTTTATCAGGTACAAAATAATATCATCTGCAAGTAAAGCCAACTTTTCTTGAATACCATACCAATTATATCATCGAATTTCAAGTCCCTTACTTTCTTTGCCAAAGGTTCTAAATATAATGCAAATAACAAAGGAAAAAGAGGACACCCATGACTGGTTCTTCTGTTCAGACTCAATTTATCAAAGATGAACCCCTCACACTTTGATTTTTGCCTCTGAGCCTTCATATATCTTCCTAAATAACCTTATTATTGCATTGGGGAATTCCATTGCCTACTCATAAAATCTCAGCTTACTCTGTTGAATGATCTCTCTCTGCATCCAGACCACCAACAACTGTTGTATTTTCTTAAATTCTACTTCCCTCTGGATCATCATTGTTCTATTAATTTTGTCAAATGTTGGCCTCTTCCCCACAAAACCACACTGATCCATAGCTATCAATTTTGGCACCACCTTTGCTATTCTTTTAGCAATTATAGACATAAACACTTTATAATTATGGTTTAAAATTGAAATGGGCCTATATGAATCTGGATCTGATGAGTTTTTACCATCTTTAGGTATTACAAGCCATCACAGCTTTTTTCCAAGATATTGTTGCTGCACCTTCTTTTAAAACACTGTTAAACTAAACCTTCCAGATCCTTATCACTTTCTTCCCTCCCGGCTTCCTAAATTCTAGTAGAATACAGTCTATACCTGGAGATTTTCCTGCAGATTGGTTATATATCACAATTGGATCTCATCTCCTCCTATCTCAACTGTTAATTGTTGAGCCTCATCAACCCTTAACCTTGGCATATTTAAGTCTTTTCCTTGATTTCACCTTATTCTCTGTTTGAACTATTAGTATGATGGATGATAAGTACTAGCTTAGATGGTCTACTGTATCTTGATATCTTATAATTTAGTGTTTGTATAACTATATTTACTGGGTTAGAGACTGGACTAAAGTGCTGGGACTTACTGGTCAGATATTTTTTTAAGCTGGTCACGTTCTCCTTGCTCTGTATTTCTTAATGACTGATGACTACAGGTAATGGCAGGTTGTTCCAGTGTATTATGGTTTATGCATACAGCACCCACAAGATTCTGAATTTAATTATTTTAATGTAGAACTAGTTATTGCATTTAACTGAGTAAGCTACTGCTTTTTATGATGTTATGGATAAAGAAAATCCACAGAGAAATTTTAAAGAGAAGGCTGTTAAACTTATCTATGCTCACCTTTTTTTTTAAAGATCGGTGATGGTAGATGAAGGATGATCTCTGAAAAGTAAGTTGATTAGAGCTCTCCCAGTGTGAAAATAAAAGAGAAGTAAAAAAAAGGTCAGTGAAAGCTAGCTATTTGAGTAAAATTCAATTACTGCTAGTTACTATAATGTCTAGACGTCAGCAAAAAGAAATGTGGAGAAAATAATAAAAAATCAAATTGAAAAGGAGAAGTAAACACTGATGTGGAAGAGTCTTGCAGCTGTTCAGCAGAAAGCAAATCAGGTTTCAGTACAGAAAATGTCTTCCAGTAATTTAGAGGAAAAGATGAATAAAATGCATTTATAGGTATTTAACGTGAAAGAGAAACTGGAGGAATATATAAAGTCAAATGAAAAAAGCTAAAAAGAATAGAAGACATTTTAAATACCCATTCAGATGAGCTGATAAACTGCAAAAATCAACTGCTGAAATGAAAGAAAAACTGTTTTGTTTCAAGAAATAGTAGAGTTAGAAGAGTTAGAATACTACACTCACAATGTAAAACTGAGATTCTGTGCCATACCAAAGAAGCTGGAAGAAATAAACTACATTAATTTTATGAATGCACAAATAAGCAGCTGGACAGATATTCCACAGTAGGATTTGTTAATTGAAAGGGCACACCATGTGTATGCTCTAAATTTGGTCCATAAGAAAAAGCCAAGTCCTACAGCAGTAAAGGTGCAACCATACCAACAGAAAGAGCTACTCCTGACAAAACTGTGGCAGAAGAAGGTCAACAGACTGCTTGTGGATAATGATTATTTAATGTACATCAGGTAGAACATCATTGAGTTTATTCCTTCAATGCAATGTCATGAGGCAAGTGTAAGATTCAACTTGCTATTTATAGTTGTTTTTAGAAGAAAAAAATACATTTTCCTGGAGGATCAAAGACACTGTTGGATGCAGAATAGGCTAAGGAGGAAATTTTAAAAAAGTTTTCCCAGCAATGAATGAGTCAGCAAGCTGAAGGGGACACTGTTTCTTATTCTTCTGATTCTAGCAAAGCTCATAAAGAAAGCTTGCCAGTGAAACTTTTGGCTCCAAAAGAAAATGACTGAGTGGCAGAAAAAGCTTATGAGCTGACTAGAAAAATCAAGGGTACTTTGGACTTGGTATTGGATGGCGGAGATAATGAGGAAGAAGACCAGTAATAATGTAAAAGTAAGAAATGAACAGAAGAATTGTGATACAATATGGACATGTGAACTGTGCTTCTGCAAGAAATGACTAAAAAGACTGGAAAAGAATAGAAGTTTGTTGATAACTTAAAATGGTAGGCAGACTCTAAAACATAATTCCTTCTTTGTCTTCAGTGTTTAAAAGGACAAACAAGGAACGGAAGATGCAACTGCAAGTAATAATAAAATATTTTGTTCTTAGTAAAATGTGTATAATAAATGTCTTGAAGTAAACTGTGTATGGTATTGCAAAGTAGCTTTGTACAGTATGCAGAGGTATTTTAAATGAGGTGAGTGAGTCTTATCAGTAACTGCTGTCTATGCTAGAGATATAAAAGTACAGAAATACATTTTCTTAACTGTAATGTATCCAGGGTATTTAGTGTATCAAGATAAAAGCTGCCACCACTGGCCCATACCATACACCCAGCCCCTGTAATCCTCTTTCCCTCCAGTTGTTCATCTTAAAAGGTTAACATAATGGTTAAGGTCTTTGCCTCTCATTCACAATGTACAAGGTTTGATATTGACCTCTTGCCAATTCCTGTGTGGAGTTCTTTCTGTGTCTCTATGGAATTCCTCCCACCTTCCAAAAACATGTTTGGTGTTTCCATCTCAAATGCAACCATGACTGGACTTGCTGGAAAAAGTACAGACTCTAGATGGTGCCTATTGGGGGAAGAGTTGCTTAGACCAACTAGTTTGGGCATCAGCTGTGATGTGCAGTATCCTCTAGACAGAAGAATACAGATCTCAGACTGAGCATCATGTCAGGACTAGTCACTTGATGGAATAAAAATTGTCTCTCTAAGTGATTTGGTTGTGTTGACTAATGTCGCTAAAATGGACATGGGTATTTCCTAGTGATAACTGGGTTTTGGATTTGACCTACATCAGGGACCCATGCAAACTGTGAGAGGGGTTGATTCACCTCTATTGGCCAGAATGTGTGTGCCTGCCATAAATCCCAGCAGCAGTAGATTAATTAGCTACTGGCCAGCCAGTATCCAGTTGCGTGCTTGGGTTACCTATGATAGCTCTGTTGAACAAATTCTGGATGTAATACCAATCAACTTTCCAAACATGAAGTATGCTCACTACAGTATAGGTTCAATGACAGGTAGCAGCCTGGAAGTAGATATCAAGATGGTAATAAGGAGGCTGGAGAGCCTCTATATCCAGTAGGTGAGATGAAAGGGTGGTGCAGCAAAGTCACTTGGCTTGGGATACAGAGTCATTACACATGTGGAGAAAAGACTATAAATAGTATGGGAACTGTGGTGAGGGAAAAGATTCATAAGATTGTGAGGAATGTTATCAGAATTAGTGACAGACATGTGGCAATCAGACTCCAGCATAAGGACAGGGTAGTTTTCATAACCTCAGCATCTGCCCCACAGTATAGTTGTGATAGCAAGAAAAACAGCACATTTACGCAGTAGTTTTAGCACCTACTAGATAAATCAGGACACCGTAAGTTAGTGGTGATAATGGGGGACCAGAATGCCCACATCGAGACAGACAGAACAGGATATGAGGACTGTCTGGGTCCACATGGGTGGGAAATCAGGAATAAAGAAAGAAAGGCCATTCTAGACTTCTGTCTAGCAAATGACTTGATGGTGGTCAACACGTGGTTCAGCAAGAGAGAGAATCACAAGATCACATAAAACAGTGTCCAACATACAACTCAGACTTCTTCCTAGCAAGGAAATGACACTGGGGTAGAATCAGCAGTTGTAACATCATCCCTAGTGAAACAATCAACCCACAGCGCAAACTGCTGGTTGCCACAGTCAGTTGCAAGCAGTGGCCAGATAAGGGTTTAAGATCAACAGAGAAGACTAGGCTGAAGACCTGGAAGTTAAATGCAGAGAAAGCACAGGAGTTCAAAAATACTCTGGGCTGTAACACCTCAAGAACACTAGGAAGTAGGTGAAGTTGATGAAGAATGACAGCACCTCAAAACAGCATGTGTGAGGACTCTAGAACAGGTATACACCCAAGCTAGATATGGAAATAAGGCATATAAGAAATGCTGGTGGCTGAATGTACGAGTCTAGGAAGTCATCAAAGGAAAAAAACGAGTGCAAGAAAAAGTGTGAGATAAAAATACAGATCAGACTAAGAAGGAATATTGTAAAGTAAAAACAACAAACCATATTATAAATTTAATGGGAAAGCAAATTTTAGATGTGATACAGAGGGCATTATATATGCACTTAAATGCCCCTGTAATAAGTTTTATATTAGGGGAAACGAAAAGGCCTTTTAAAGTCAGATTGCTTGAACACATCAGAGGCATTGAAAACATTAAAATGTCTAGCTCAGTAGCAGAGCATTTTTATTATGAACATCAGAGTAAGTCTCTTGGGTTAGTAGGCACAATATTAGAGAATGTTGTAAATAATTATTTGTATAAAAATATTAAAAATTGTTATTGTATAATGAAGCAGTTTATATTTTAAAATTTGATGCTTTGGTACCACAAGGAATGAATGTAGATTTTAACTGGAGAGTTTTGCTTTAAATAATTTTGTAAATAATTAAATAATAAGATTATTGGATAATTGATTGAATGAATGTAATATAAATATGGAGTGTGAAGTTTGTTCAGTATTCTCCTGTGAAGGCATCAGCCGAGACGTCAGAGGAATAAACGCAGTTTTGCTTCTTTTTTTTGGGTCACTGGTTTGTGGTTTTTACCTTACTGTTTTCAGTTTGTGGTTTAATTAAGAAGGAATATTGGTTGGCTAACAAAGAGGCTAATTGAGCACTTGCATCAGCAAAGAACAATGAATCAGAAGCACTCTACCAGCTTCTAGAAAATGACCTAGTAAATGGCACATAGAGAATCTATCAGGTTGAAAGACAAAGACAGAAAGATAAAGAAGATAGTCATCAGGCACTATTCATAACGGATGATAACCTGCTCATGTCCATTGAACATCAAAAGCAGATGGAAGGAGTACTTCCAGCAGTTACTAAATCAAGAAAACCTCACAGAAGCTTTACTGCCCCAGACACAACCTACAATGACAGAAGAAAAAGAAGATCCAGCCCCAGAAGTAAGAACAGCACTAAGGAAAATAAGGTCAGGGAAAGCAGCGGGCTAAGATGAGGTCACAGCAGATATGATCACGATGCTGGGTGACTTAAGTGAGAAATGCCTGTAGAGGGTACTTGGAGCAGTATGCAAAGAAAGGCATATGCCAGATGATTAGACAACTAGCAGAGGGATGGTCCCCATAAAAGGTGCAGTTCCACTTAAGGGGAGAGGTGTAGTGCCAACTACATCTGAGACTGCAACGTCTGGAACATCTGCTTCAGTGGCTCTGCCTCCATTGATGACTACTGCTGCTTCTAAAGAAACTTCAGTTTCTACTTCAGTTACAACATCAGTTACAACTTCACAGGCAGCAGTTTCTTCTCAGTCTAAAGCAGCTACCACCACTACAGCAGTGAAAACCACCACTAGTACTGTGACTGTGGCCAAGACATCTACCTGCTCTAGAGTCCTCATACATGCTGTTTTGAGGTGCTGTCATTCTTCATCAACTTCACCTACTTCCTAGTGTTCTTGAGGTGTTACAGCCCAGAGTATTTTTGAACTCCTGTGCTTTCTCTGCATTCAACTTCCAGGTCTTCAGCCTAGTCTTCTCTGTTGATGATAATATCTTTCAGCATAAAAACAATGGCTCTCTCTCCTCTGCTACTTTCCTAGACCTATCTAAAGCATTCAACATGGTCCCACACAAACAACTCATCTCTGTCCTCAATAACCTATCCTTCTCTCAATCAATCACCAACTGGTTTCAGAGTTACCTGTCTGACCGCCAACAATCCGTTGTATGGCAGAATGACATATCTCCCCAACTACCTGTCTCTATAGGGTTTCCCCAAGGATCCATGCTTGGACCCTTACTCTTCTCTATTTTCACCAATAATCTAGCCTCTGCCACCAAACATGGCACCCTCATACAATATGTAGATGACTCAACCATCATCTGCTCAGCCCAGTCCCTACCCAAACTGCAAAAAGTTACACAGGAAGCTTTTTCCTCTGTTGAAACTTGGTTATCTGATGCCCAATTAATACTCAACACAAACAAAACTAAAATACTCATCTTCCAACCCACCAAACATACTCAGAACAACTCTCACTTTAACATCACTGCAAAAGACAACACCGCTATACACCCAACAGAACACACCAAATTGCTAGGAGTTGAAAAAGGCAATAAACTAAAATTTGACATTCACATATCTATGACCATAAAAAAACTCCACAAAAAACTTGGAGCGTTATACAGAAATAAGCAACGTCTCACCAAAGCAGCAAAGATTTCAGTAGCAAGCTCCCACCTTATCTCCACCCTATTTTATGCCTCTCCAATATATACCAACCTAAAGCAATGTGATCTAAACAAGCTCGAGACCTGCTACAACAAAATTACCAAATTCGCCACAGAGGCATCCTACCGTAGTCACCACTGTCTCTCCCTTGCTGAACTGGGCTGGCTTGAACTCCCTCACCTCCTTCAATGGTATCAACTCACACTTGCCCACAAACTAGTAAACCATCCACTAAAAGTCCCATCCCTCCAGAATCTACTCCAACCCTATCGCACCATCAGACCACTAAGATCCAGCAACAAAAATCACTAACAGGTCGCTAAAGCCAATAACTCTGCTGGAGAAGCACTATCCTCTTGTGCCATAGCCAAATTATGGAACTCCCTCCCACCCACAATTACCTCTGTACCTTCATGTACCTACTTCAAAACTTTACTAAAAGCATACCTAAAAACATGCTGGCTATGCCCTTCCAACTCCCCCTCTAATATCACCCACCCCATCCACCCACTACCTTTCTTTTCACCCCACTAACTACCTTGATTATAACAAGCTCGGATGCTCATAAGACTACTTATTATACAGCAGGAATTTCTTATTGTAACAATTGTTAATGTCTGTTATGTACTTCGCAGATGATAAAGATTCTAGTTGTCTACTGATGTACTATGTTCTTCATCTGCAACTATGTTTGTAATTTTTAATTGCTATGTTGATCAAATTGTTAATTGCTATGTAAATCCAATGTAACTACTGTCTGCATATTTTAACTGTGGAGCTTTTCTCCCCGGGCCTCTGCTGAAAATGGTCCTACGTCCAGTCGGACACTCCCGGTCAACAAATGTAAATAAATAAATAAATAAATAAGAGAATAAGCATTTCAGTGCCAGTGTGCACAAGTACAAAGGGGACATTCACAACTGTGGGCAGTATACATGTACTAAACTCCTGTCACTCTGTAGGAATGTTCTGGAGAGGATGATTGATAAACATATCTCTTAACCCGGAAACATCAAAAATCTGGACAAAAGCGCGTGAAAAATAGGTACAACTGGCCAAAAATTGGAATGCTGATTAACATAAAATTTGCATACATTATTGTGTAAGCTCACCCACTCCAACAGAATTGTGGGATACCAACATGAAGACTGAAGTCACTAAATAATAATAAATAATAGCAGACATTTGAATTTCAGACTTCATATACCTCAGAAAATATATAACAATGCAAAACTTGGTATTCTAGCAACTATCTGAGTTCACAGGAGCAATATTTAAAATGTTTCCCTCTTTTTGGGTCTTTGTCCCATCATTATTTTTGGCTTTGTCCAGATTTCTTGCTTTGAGAGATTGAGAGGTATGTTGGCAAGTAATATCCCGATGAAACACAAATGTCAGAGCCAAGCAAGCAGCTTGAACTGACAGGGAAACAGTTTTTTTTTCTAATCTATACATTCCACAACAACTTTGCCTGCCCTTGTCAGTCAAGAGTTTCAGAGTCCCCAGCCACACTGCACCTGTGTCCCAACTCCAAATCATTCAGAGCCAAGTTCACATATGCATGGAGTGGGATTGTTCAAGAATTCAGCCGCTGAAACCATATCATAAGTGAACAGTATGCCTAACACTAAATTTAAGTCTTGACAAACCATGAAGTCTGTGCTCACTCCCACCAAACCGCAAGCTTCTTGTTCTACCACTCTATACAGCAGGAGGGGGAGGTCGTCATAGTACCCAGCACCCCTTCTGTGCTGAATACAAAACTCATACTGACAAGGCCCCTCCATTAATAAATTCATTACATACCTATCCTTTTACATATGCACTGTGACAGGTTCTCAGTCAGATACACTGTGGATTGTTATCCACAACATACTCCTCCTCCTCACCTGTGCTTGACAGGAAACAAGAGCATTATAAAGTACAATTTCATCCCATAATGTCAATGAGAAACTTTGCCAGCAGCTTTCAAAACACCAAATAAAAGGACAGCATATTTAACCTTAATGGCCAGGGAGTTTGCTGCAAGAGGCTTATCTGTTCGACATTTTAGACTCTTGGTTTAGGTTTATCTCCGCAGGGTTTTTCTTGTTCTGTTAATAGTTACCTTTACCTTTTTTTCCCCTTTTCTTCCCTTTTTTTCTCTGACAATGCTGTCACTCGCTGGTGTCCAGTAATTAATTCACCTGAGCTACTGGATCTCCTCACAGGTGCCCTTCTTCTATTTGTCTTAGTATAATTCTTCTCGTGCAGGTTCTCTCTCCCACGCACACGCGCGCGTGCGCACACACACACACACACACACACACACGCACACACACACACACACACACACACAAACATACACTCTCAGTCTGAAGCTACCTACATAGGATCAAAGGAGGTTATTGGCTTTTGGTCCTGAGGCCCTTATAAGCCTAGCCAAGAGTTTAGCCCATGTTTAGACAAATCAGCACCTGATGCCCCTGTCCAGCAGGGACATGGGTGGAATCCCAGGGATGTATTTTCTGTTTCCCATCCAGTTATCCAGGATGCACTTAAAAAGGGGTAAAGAAGTACTATGCTTGATGTGGAGAGGGAATCTATTCTACAAATGGGGGGAGTCTCTGGGACACAAAACTGTCCTGCCAACAAGTCTTGTTTTATGTCACAGACCAGGTTGAGGCCACGCATGCGGGTTGCTCAAGTGGAGCTTGACATGCGGATATGCAGCAGTCCCATCAGAGTGGGGTCAGTGATTGCCTTGTATGCCAGACAAAGGTCACCTCTGAGGAGTCTGTATGAAATTGAGTAGATGTATAGGGTTTTTAGCCTATCTGTGTATGGTAGATGTTTGAGGCCCTGGATTCTCCTAGAGAAGAACCTGTGTGGTCTCTCCAGCTGCTGCATGTGCTTTGTGAAGTACATGCCAAAAGCGGCGTTGTACTCAATAATGGGTTTTATAAGTGAAGAATACAGGGATGTCATGACCTCCTTGTCCCTGGATGAGATACCCTTACTTATGAGGTGAGCCATGTAGAAGACTTTCCGTACAATGGAAGCAACATGGTGGTCAAAAGTCAGGTTGTTATCAAGCTGGGTGCAAAAGATCCCTCACAACTGATTGCGTGCTTAGGACATTGTTATTAATGTAATAATTTGTGGGGACATCACTCTCCCCATAAAGAAAAAAATCGTGATTTGAAGGGCCACTCGGGAATTCATGACATGCCATTATTTTAGCCTCAAAACTGGGAAATTCTGAGGAATTCAGTACGGTTGAGAGGTATGTTGATAAATGAATAGGCAGAGTAGTAGAAAGTAAGATGGAAGATGAACAGTATGGATTCAGGTCAGGATACAGCACAACCAACCCAATGTTTGTAGTGAGACAGATAGATGCAAAGAATTTAGAGATGAGGAAAGAGACCAATGGGCATTCCTAGACTTGGAGAAAACACATGACATGGTTTCAAGAAAGCTAATTTGGGCACTCCTGTGATAGTCTGAAGTCCCAGAAATATTGGTAGAATTAGTGCAGGTTACGCGGACCTAATGACATAAACATAAACGGTGCTTGGATTCAGAGAGGGGCTCCCATTTGGAGATTGTGTGCATCTGGGCTCAGTTCTGAATCCACTGTTGTTCACATTGGTGATGGACTACATGATCAAACAGATTTTAGGGGACAAATCAACAAAACTGCTTTATGCAGACAATGTTATATTACAGACAGACTCGAGACAAGAACTTCAACAAATAATAAGACTATGGAATGTGAAGCTGAAGTCACTTGGGATAAAACTACAGATAGGATAGCTGCAATGGCAAATGGAGAAATCAGAGGAAGCTAGGACTTGAGAAAGAAGGGAAAATAGTGGAACAGGTTAAGAGCTTCAGGTAGCTTGGCGGAATGTTTGAGGTGAAGGGAAATCTGAATGAGATGGTCACAGCTAAAATCAGAGAGGCTGCAGCCAACTGACAAAGAGTGTCAGGTTTAATGTGTGGCAACAGAATGCTAATGAAAAGAGGGGGTACAAAATAGCAGTGAAATCAGTACTGCTGTATGTTACAGAAACCGGGGCAGCGAAGGTAGTGCAGTTGAAGAAGCTAGAGGCAATGGAGATGAACTGCCTGAGATGGGTGGAAGGATACACACTGTAGGACAGATGAAGAAATTAGGACACCAGAGCAGAAACCCAAGTAGCTCCAGTTTCTGACAAATTCACAGAAAACATATCATGGTAGTTCAGGCACAAATGCAGGGAAGCAGAAGACAATCTGGCAAAGAAGATTTTGGACAGACAGGAATAATTAAAGAGGAAACAAGGGCATCCAGCAAATAAATTGATGGATTGAATGACAGAAGACCGGTGGCAGTCAGGTATAACTGTTGAAGAAGGTAGGGGAGTGGCATTGAATTGAGAGAGATGGTGATGGTTAGCCTGCCACCCTAACCTCATGTAGATAACTAGAAAAAGGAGGGACATTGATGGTGATGATGATGATGTTCATCTTAATAAGTGCTCCATCACATGCCATACTTTATTCATCTCTCCTTCTCTAATATTTCACATTTCATATATTACACAATGTGATGGACTAGCTCTCAGAGTCACAACTAACATTGCTGTATTTAGCATATACCTAACCAGGTAAGGAAGATCCCAACCTCCTTTTGCCCTAATAACTTTTGTTTTGGGGACAGTGGTTATATGCCAAGTAGTGCACAGAACATGGATGAGAATTATCATTCATTTAAATCTTATCATACTCGACACATAACAGTTTACCCATCCTACTTCTCAGGATATTTATAACCTTCTCTGACCTCTGGTACAAATTATTCTCAGTCATATCCCTGATGCTTGAGCAGGAGCACAAGTATTTTGTTATCTCTCTCATAAAGGACAGGTAACTCAAAAGCTCTCAAGATGGTCTTATGTGCAGGGATAGCTACCAATGCCTTGAAGTAAAACTGAATGGCTAGCATCTCCCTAGACTTCCAAAAGATCTACAGTATTCCTTAAAGTTATTTAAGGATATCTGGAAGGTCTAATATCCTGCCATCTGTGAAAAGATTTATAGATTTGAAGAACACCACCCCCCCTCTCCTTAGACAACCTGCCCAGCTTCTCTTGAACTCTCCTTATCAACATCTCAGTCACTAAAATGACTAATAAAGGAGAACGTGGACACTGTTGTTTTATCCATCTGCCCCCTTAATTTCTTCTGATAGCCCTCCATTAGTGGCAACCTGCAATGTAAAACATTGGATGCCTCTGTAGCAAATGTATTCCCTATTCTGACCACCCATAACGCCTTTAGCATATCCAGTGTACCACATCGAAAGCCTTAAAATATATCACATAAAACTACTCCTATAACTGTTAACTTGTGTATTTCCACTGCAAAGTTTAACCTAAAACATCTTTCTTCTTCCTTCCTTCCACCTTTCGTAAGAAATGTCTTTTGTCTGCTTCATGCATTCTTGATTTCTATCACTGACTGTAATGGCATCACTTCTTCCGGAAAGCTATTCCAGTCATCCATTACCCTCTTTGTAATACAAAACTTTTACAAGGCTCTTTTTCTGCATGCCATCTTGTAATTTAAAAGTTATTTCCTTTTGCTCATCTATATCTCTTATTCTGAAATGATGCACCCCTTTGCTGCTATGGATTCTTCTAGCAGTGTAGTCCTCCTTTCCTTCCTTTCTGCAAGCCTGAACTGGTTACATTGTAACATTTTCCTTACTTCTAGTGAAGACTGGATACTATTTTTGCTGTTCTCATCTTACTGACTGTATTTTCAACATATCCTTGTGAAAATGCAGTTGTCCTGCAGCAAATACCCTGTACATGGGCTTACCAGCTGTCTATACAGAAGGATAATTATTTCTTGCATTATACTGGTCATGTCTTTTCATTCATTTTGCATGTTAATGTTACCCAGATAATGATTATTTTGCATTTTTATGACTATTTTTTTGCACTGAATTTCATTTGCCATGCTCTGGACCTTTCATCTAATTTTGCAAAATCTCTTTTCATTCTTTCTGTGCCTTCTTGTGTAGAGCCTTATTGTATATTTTTATGCCGTCCATATTGGAATGATTATTTTTCCTGTTTTAAACTTTATAAAGATTTTCAGTTAAACCAAGTAACACCTATAAAATATATACTAATTCAGCATGCTAATCATATAATTGCATGACATTTAACTCATAGCAAGGATTAAAATATGACAAATTACCATAGACTCAATTATAATCACAGGAAGTTTAAATATCTAAATCCTATCAAAATCTTAAGTAAACAATTTACAATACATACAAAGGGTGTCAAATATTTCAACTATATCTTAATAATGTTTATGTACTTAAATTTCATATTATGATGTAGCTCAAATTATTCTACACAGAAAATATATATAATCAGAGGTCACCTTATATTTTCTCAAAAAAAGGTCAGTATAAGCCAACATCTGTAATTAACTGATGTCAGTTTATTTTTCATCTTAAATGTGAAAAAAACTCTTTATCCTTCCTCTCCACAAAGGTGGTACCTCCACAGAAATATCTTGCTATTCTTTCTCCTCTATCATAAATTTTAGAGAAATGCATCCATAAACAACTGCTTCAGTACCTATTTGACAATAATCTTCTTTCTCCTACACAGCATGGATTTACACGTGCACACAGTACTACCAGTGCTCTTATTTCCTTCACTGACATAATAAATAAAGCACACGATACACTTAACTTTGTCTCATATTTATTCTTAGATCTATCTAAAGCTTTTGACACAGTCTTCTACCCCAAACTCTTGTCCCAACTTTCCCTACTTGGCTTGACTGAAACTACCTTACAATGATTCACCAGTTACCTCTCAAACAGTTATCAATCAGTCAAATAGGATTCCAGTTTCTCTCCTTCTCTACCAGTATGCTCTGGGGTACGTCATGGCTCCATTCTGGGTCCACTCCTGTTCAAGATTTTCATCAATCATCTTCATACCTTCAAAAAATAAGCAACCCTTATTCATTATGTCAATCACTCTAATTTAATCTGCTCCTAGAATAATCTTACCAATCTTCAAATTATCACTCAAGAAGTGTAATTCCATTGAGGCATGTCTCACCAACCATCCTCTACTGAATTCCAAAAAAAACCTCCTGCTATTCTAACCCAAACAATTCCCCCAATAATACTACTTTTACAATTACTTTTCTGAACAACACTACAATTGATGTTGTCTCTCACACTAAGCTGTTACGTGTTATGATTGACAACAATCTTAAGTTTGATCTGCATATCAATGACAACATAAAAAAGACCAATCAAAAACTGGGCATGTTGTATAGGGTTAAAAATTTTTTTCAAAAATTCCACTAAAGTACCTCTTGCCACTGCTTATCTCTTGCAGTCACTTCTATATGTCTTCCATATCCTAATTAATCTTCACTCTTCCCTAAAAGCAAAACTCACTCAATGCTATAATAAAATAGCAAGTTTGTCACCGGTGAGCCCCCCAGTACTCACCACTGCTCTGCACTCAAAGGCTTAAATCAGCGCGAACTACCTCACCTGCTGACTTTTCATCAACTAATGTAACACACAAAATACTGCATAACACCTCTTTTCCTCAAACAACCTCAACTTTACTTCAATATTACATTCCATCTTTTGAGTTACGTTCCTCTCACAAGCACCTACTATCTATTTATAAACTTCAAAGATCGTATGGCGTTAGTCAGTATTCACATTGTGTTGCAAAAACCTGGAATACTATTCCTGAATCTATCAGACTTGTACCTCATTACTCTTCCTTCAAATCACAACTGAAAGAATATCTGTCGAACAACTGGATCTGCCAATGCCCCACGCCATCTTAGTCCTCTCTTCACCTCTCATAGCTGGAACTTACTGTCAGTCAACTAACTACCCTATATCTGCCAATGCCCCATGCCATCTTAGTCCTCTCTTCCCCTCTCATAGCTGGAACTTACTGTCAGTCAACTAACTACCCTATATCTGCCAATGCCCCATGCCATCTTAGTCCTCTCTTCCCCTCTCATAGCTGGAACTTACTGTCAGTCAACTAACTACCCTATATCTGCCAATGCCCCATGCCATCTTAGTCCTCTCTTCCCCTCTCATAGCTGGAACTTACTGTCAGTCAACTAACTACCCTATATCTGCCAATGCCCCACGCCATCTTAGTCCTCTCTTCACCTCTCATAGCTGGAACTTACTGTCAGTCAACTAACTACCCTATATCTGCCAATGCCCCATGCCATCTTAGTCCTCTCTTCCCCTCTCATAGCTGGAACTTACTGTCAGTCAACTAACTACCCTATATCTGCCAATGCCCCATGCCATCTTAGTCCTCTCTTCACCTCTCATAGCTGGAACTTACTGTCAGTCAACTAACTACCCTATATCTGCCAATGCCCCATGCCATCTTAGTCCTCTCTTCCCCTCTCATAGCTGGAACTTACTGTCAGTCAACTAACTACCCTATATCTGCCAATGCCCCATGCCATCTTAGTCCTCTCTTCCCTCTCATAGCTGGAACTTACTGTCAGTCAACTAACTACCCTATATCTGCCAATGCCCCATGCCATCTTAGTCCTCTCTTCACCTCTCATAGCTGGAACTTACTGTCAGTCAACTAACTACCCTATATCTGCCAATGCCCCATGCCATCTTAGTCCTCTCTTCCCCTCTCATAGCTGGAACTTACTGTCAGTCAACTAACTACCCTATATCTGCCAATGCCCCATGCCATCTTAGTCCTCTCTTCCCCTCTCATAGCTGGAACTTACTGTCAGTCAACTAACTACCCTATATCTGCCAATGCCCCATGCCATCTTAGTCCTCTCTTCACCTCTCATAGCTGGAACTTACTGTCAGTCAACTAACTACCCTATATCTGCCAATGCCCCATGCCATCTTAGTCCTCTCTTCCCCTCTCATAGCTGGAACTTACTGTCAGTCAACTAACTACCCTATATCTGCCAATGCCCCATGCCATCTTAGTCCTCTCTTCCCCTCTCATAGCTGGAACTTACTGTCAGTCAACCAACTACCCCATATTTTTTTCTTCTAGTTTTTCCATCTGTGTACCTTATCTACTAATCATTCCTTCATTTCTGTTCTTACTCTACCATTTTCCTTTCATGAAACCATAAGTGTATCTATTGAAAAACAGCTTCTGCTAGATTTTATATAGTGTATTATAACATTTTTGTCTATTTTTCATTTATCCAATTTTTTTACTTGTTTGCTGTGATGATAGCATTTGTAATCAATGTAAAATTGTAACTTTGCTAATGTGCTTTTGGAGCTTTTCTCCCTGGGCCTCTGCTGAAAATGGGTGCATGCCCAGTTGGACTTTACCAGTAAATAAATGCCAAATAAATAAAAAAAATAATTAATTTCAAAAATCATAATCTATAGATGTTATGTTCAAAAACTGGGAAAATGGGGCTAACATTTATTTATTTATTTTTATTTTACATGTGTTTACTGGGACAGACTGACTGGGCAGGTTGCCCATTTCCAGTGGACGCCGGGGGAGAAAAGCTCCACAAACAATAGTAAAAGTAGTACAATTTTTTTAGAATACTACAGACATTGTAAAAATAAATAACATGAATATTAGGAAGACTGCAAATCCAGGCTATGACATACAAAAGGCAGAACATAGAAAGCATAACATAAAATGCATTGTTGTTTTGCACAAATTAAAAGGAGGAGAGAAAAGTTAACTTCTGGTGCACTATAGTTATACAAGTTACCATTGGATGATTTAGCATTGCTCAAAATACATTGTTGTTATACACAATTCAGTTGACTCGCTTAGTGGAATTTAAGAAGCCTAGGATATTACACTGTTGACATGTCTGATTCTTTTGTTACAATGTAATTTTCGTATATAATGCTATGTACACATTATTCATTGAACTGAGGTACTGTCAGGTCGTCAAATATGTAGGAGATATGGAAAATACTTAGAGATGATAAAGAGGGTGAAATGATTTGAGATACTCTAGAGTTATTAAGAAGGTCATACTTTTGAGGACACATGCATTGTTATGAGAGCTAAGTGATATTGTTATAGGATTAGTATTGTAGGCTTGCCTTTTTCTAGAGGACAGAGTGATTTGGATGATTGTGTAAATAGTTTAGCCTATAGATTTTCACATTTAAATTGTTCAATATAGAATTATTTCCTCACCACTGTAAACACATGATGATCAAAGGCCGGGTTACTGACTTCCTGTGTTCCCAAATCTCTGACCACTGGGTCTACTTTTAGGAGTATATTATCCATGTAGTAATTGCCCAGGATAGCCATCCTCCCAAGGGATAATATTTCACATTTCTTGGCATTAAGTTTTGGACAGTGGCTTTGGCATCATTTATTTGTCTGCGTCAAGCTTTCTTGGAGGGTATTTGTGTCTTAGGAGGATTCTAGGTCTACATCCATTTTGCAGTCATATGCATACTTGGTCAGACACAGGTCCTTGATGTTGAGATTGACATCAGAGAAGTAGATGCCAAGAAGGAGTGACTGGACTCCTTGTGGTGACAGAATCCCCTATCCTGACTTCTTTGGTCCTATCTGTGAGCCAGCTGGCTATCCAATGGGTAATGCAGGGATTTGTATCTAATTTCATCACTTGTCAAAAAGGCCTGAGTGAGGAACTATGTCAAATGCTTTGGCCAGGTCAAGTTAGACAGTATATACACCGTTTTTCCATTGTCCATTGCTTTGGTGACCTTCTCTAAGATGTTCACCAGGTAGATAAGGCATGAGTTGCCCATAACAAAAACAAACTAGATTGGATCCAGTGTCTGAAGGTTTCTTGTGTTATTGTTTATTATTTCTGTGGTAATTTATGGCCTTGCATATGAAACTAGTCAGTCTTATGAGTCTGTAGCTACCCAAGTCCATAGATAGCCCACTCTTGTGCACACCAAAGACAGCTGCATTCCCCCATTCACTTGGCATGAAGCCTTTCTGGAGGCTATGATTAAACAGTGATTCTAGTGATCTTGATATGTCATATTTCAGCTATTAAGGAGCTATCCCGGGATATTATTGAGACCCGTTGATGCAGTGCTCTTGGCCTTGGAGAATGCATTGAGGACCTGTTCCCAAGTGATGGTTGGGGGAGTTATGGTTCAGGATATCTCCTGAAGGGTATGTGGGGGGGGGGAGATGGGTGTAAATCGGAGCTAGATTTGTCATCCAGTAGATCTGCTATATCTTCTAGCTCAGTACAGGTGACTCCAATTACTAGTTTGGCACATTGCTGTGTGTTGCCTTTGAGGTTGCAGACATAGCTGAAAAAAAAAACTTGTCATTGTCCTTGGCCTAGCAGGATATTTTTACATCAACCTTAGCTTTGGTAGACTTCTTTATTGCCCTGACTTTCTTGCTGAGATTATTGAGAGATTTTTTACCTTCTTAGGTATTGCACTTTCTAATTTTTTCCATGATTTTCTTCCTTATGTTATGCAGCCTCTTTATGCTGGGTTTCTAACATGATAGCTTGTTTTTTGACTTAGTCATGTGCTTTTCTGGGTAGATACAGCTGTCTCTATGCAGCTGTTAATACGATTGTACTTGGTTTAACAGTACAAAACTTAACAGTAGAAAGTTTGCCTTAGATTAATTTCTAGAAGTATAAGGGTTAACTGGGGTCTCAAATTTTATTTTTATTTCAAAGAATACACCTTTATGGTTCAAGCTGACCATTGAGGATATTACATTGAGGACGGAGGGTGCAACGGTCTCCCATATTTGTGAGGACTGGGTCAAGGATGTTAGTACCTCTAGTGATCGTACAGACTATCTCATCCAGGCTGCTTGTATTTATAAAGTCCAGGAATCTCTAGGCCTGCATATTTGGAGTCATGTATGATTCACAATTTATAGTGGGGTAGTTAAAGTTACTAATGAATATGGTGTTGGATTGAATGGGGAGTGTCTCCAGTAAATTTATGTAAGAGCTATGGGATTGCTTGGTCAGAGAGGGGGGACATATATTGTGGTAATTTGGACATGGAGAAACTCAACTGCATCATACTGTTTGATTTGAGGTGAGACTGTTTTTGATGTAAATTGAGATACCCCAACCTTTTGTTCCTTCCTATGCAGTAGTTGGCCTAAATGTGTCAAAGGCATTATAGCACTGCTCAGAAGAGTGCTCTCTGTGGCTTTACACCATGTCTCTGTAACTGCACAGAGATCTACATTCCCCAGGGTGAGCTTGCAGTAAAGTGGAGTTTCTTGTTTACATTCCTGGAATTGAGCAGTAACACCTTTAAAATTTTTAGAGGTGGTTCTCCTTTATCAGAAGGTATATCTTTCTGCCGAAAAAAAGGCACTAAGGGTGGTTAAGATATTAGCACTAGATATTATTAGATATTATTCGAGCACCTGGGAGGACAAGTGCAGACCATGCATGGCAAAGCAACATATTCTGTCTACCCTGTCATTCCAGGGCGGCAAATATTGAACCTCCACGAATGACACCAAAATCTAAGCCAGTTTTTAAAGTCAGTTATTTTCTGCTCATCATACGTCTCACCTCATGGCTAGTAACCAGACAAGAAGCTGAAAAAACAGTGAAAACTGTTTATTGGAACACCAGCAACAGAAACGTTAAAGGTTTAGCGCTTTTATCCATCAGGACATCATCAGAACAATGAACCAGCCCAATCTATCAGTATAAATAGTAATTAAAACCATCACATGACTCAGACCATTAATTAAACAAATAGTAATAAAAAATATATAAAAAATAACTGTAAACTATGTGTTCTCTAAATGACATTACACATTTCTCCTATTATATTTTTAAAAAAATGTATAATGCTAATGTGATTGCATTTGAATATTTAGTATTTTTAATTTAAATAGTTTTTATTTTTAAGTTTGAATGAACTGTTTACAGTTGTTTTTTATATATTTTTTATTACTATTTGTTTAATTAATGGTCTGAGTCATGTGATGGTTTTAATTACTATTTATACTGGTAGATTGGGCTGGTTCATTTTTCTGATGATGTCCTGACGGATGAAGGCGCTAAACCTTTAAAGTTTCTGTTGCTGGTATTCCAATAAACAGTTTTCACTGTTTTTTTGGCTTCTTGTCTGGTTACTAGTCTGTGAGGTGAGAAGTACGGTGTTATGGCTTCAGGGGTCGGAAATACTAGTGAATTGGCTGGTTTAATTGGAGGACTCAATGCCTCCACTGGAAATCTGACCAACTTACTTATTCAGCTCAATCAACAACTTAATGTACCGAATGATAATATAGGGAGCACAAGTACTAATCTTCAGCCTACACTGAGTCCCAGCAGTTCTGAAGAGAATGCTGACAGTTTGGGGCTTCCACTTACTCAAGCAACACTGAGTGCTACAAACGGTAATGTTTTGACTGTTCTATTTAACGGCAATACTGAATTTAACTTCCAAGTTTGGAAGGCTAACAAATTTGACATTAAAAGTGGGGTTTCTCCATGTAGCGCTAATACAGTCTCATTGCAACAACTGCACGTCTTTGAAAATGAAATGAGCCAGTTTAAGAGACTGCATTGTGACAATGTGTATCTACGTGAGTGTTTGGGAAACAGGTGGGTTCCAAAGGGCCTACGATTCTGGAAATTCCCTAATGGTGTAATTAAAGGCTCTGATTTCCATAAAGTACTCATTGGGATCTTTGACAGAGGAGGATGTGAACTGATAGAGCAGTTAATTAAATTTAATGACCAGCGGATCGAGGTTTTGTCCAATGGGTTGGACAATCTTGATGCCAGTATCACTACTGACCTGTTATTTTTTTAGTATAAACATAATTACAATGAGGTATTTAACAAAACTGACACTGAATGTAGTAAAAATATTCAAAGGAAAAAGCTTCAATGGGATGCTGAAGCATACACGAGCAGGCAGATCTACCCCAATCTTACTGGGCCTAGAGACAAACCCACTGACAAGCCTTTCTCTCAAGCTTTGGGGACCCAGGAGGGTTTCCCCAATGATAACCATGCCTCCAGAGAAGTGCTAGGGGAAAAGAAGAACTATAGAACTGAGGCGGTCTGAATGCATTCAGGCTCAAAGGGCGAATTTTTCATCTCTTAATAATGCTGGGTACTCTGAGGATTTCTGCCAGCGTCAAGGGGCAAGACCCAAGGCAGGGTTCAAGAGGAATGGCTCGAGATGGAAAAGGTAGAGCTGACTGAGGGAAGCTTAGTCATTACAGATGGCATTAACATCACAAAACAGATACTGAAGTCAAATAAGGACTACCATTTTTAACTTTTATGGTAAAGATTTTACTGTTGAGCACGCCGATTTACTGGCAAAAGGGTTTGGATTTATTTCCGCCAGCAGGGCTAAAATTGATCAGACTTTATTTGATTTGAAACTTTTTGTTTGCAAGTTTAATATGGCTGTGTTTTTTAATGCAAATGGTACTAATGTTAATAATGGTTGTTCAAGTAATGTCCTAAAGAGATCTAGTAAACTCAATCCCCCAGCACATGGGGTTCTGTTGACATATGAACAAGTGTGTAGTAATGAATTTAGGAATATTATCCAAAAACCATGGAAGAATTATGTTAATTTGAGTGAAACTGAAAAACAGTTGTCTGAATTTATGTATGACAAATCTTTGTGTATCATGAAACCTGATAAGGGGAAGGGGTGGTTATCATGGACCTAACTGATTATAACAACAGGATGAATGCATTATTGTTCATAGGTTCATAGAGTAGTACTAGGCTAACTGCCCTTGTGGGCCATTTTCAGCCTAGCCAATTACCCCATGTGAGAATCAAACCCTGCACCTTATGTTTGTAAGGTAACCATCTTAACCATTATGCCAACCTCCCATCTCTGGAAATGAACTTAATGTGGTCTATACTAGAATTGATGTTCAGCTATTAGACATGTTGTTTCAAGGGCAGATTGAATTAGACGAGTATGATTTCTTGCGTAACAAATGGCCCATGATAGCAGGTATATTCGGGATTCCTAAAATCCATAAGGATATACCAACCCCCCCCCCTTAGACCTACTGTGGATGGTAATAGGTGTAAGACTTGCTACTTTTCCAAGTTTATAGACCACTGGTTAAAAGCTTCTGTGGGGTCTATTTCCCAGATTTGTAAAGACTCCTGGGATTTTCTAAAGAAAATAGGGAATGCAACTTTTCAGGCTGATTATATTCTGGTTACCATTGACGTTTGTGACCTGTACTCTGTCATTCCACATGATACCGGGCTTAGATGGCTCGAGGGGATTTTGGCAGAGATTGGTATTTTGTCCCAAGATCGTATTAACACTATCAGTGCCCTCATGGAATTGGTTTTGTTAAATAATTTTTTTGTTCTTTGAGGGACAACTGTTTAGACAAGTCAAGGGTGTAGCAATGGGGGCAGGGTGTGCCCCCATTTTTGTAAATCTAGTTATGAGCATTTGGGAAAAACATTTTGTGTTTAATTCCCCTTTTTGTTCTGGGTTTGCTTTTGTACCTGCTTTCTGGACGATATTTTTATCGTCTGGAAAGATAGTGAAGAAAGACGTAACAGCTTTTTGCAATACATTAATTCCACAATGTCAGTTTTAAGATTTGTTCATGGGTACAGTGATTTGAGTATTTCATATTTGGATGTGACTATTACCAAGGATTTGAGAAAGAAGTGTCTAGTATTTAACATTTTTCGTAAAAGCACCTTTTCTAATAGCTATTTACATTTTGAAAGCCACGATCCTCAATTCCAGAAAACATCACTGGTAAAAGGCCAACTTGTTAGACTTGCCAGAATGATTTCTGAGGATGACGTTTTTGTGGATGAATGCCGGATTCTTTTGGAAATGTTTATTAAGCGGGGGTATCCCATGGAGTTTTTAAAACCTACATTTGATGAGGTGGCAGGTAAGAGGAAAAGTGGATTTTATCTCCCTTTGTTACATGATAATAATAGTGGACTTCAGGATAGTGTCACTGGGACTTGGGTGTGGGCTCTGATGCTACCACAAGTGAGATTCAGGTATGTGATGGAAATAAGTACAACAGGTACTTTATTTGTACCTATTCTTTGGATAGTCATGAAATTGTACAAACAGTGAGAAATAACTGGCTGTTGATATATACGAACCCCCAATTGTGTAGATTATTGGGTGATAAACCAATTGTGGTTTATAGGAAGGACCTTTCTTTTAAACAGTTATTGGAGAGAACACATAATAGGGATTGCATTTCATCTGGCACCCAAGGTATGTCCAAGTGTGGATGTTGTAGAACTTGTCCTCATATATTAGTAGGCTGTCACTTTTTCTTAATGGGTTTAAGGTTCTCATTAAGGAGAAATATAATTGTAACAACAAATGGGTAATTTATGCTGCCTGCTGTTTGGATTATTCTGCCTATTATATAGGCAAAACTATTAGACGGGTGAGAGAAAGAATATACGAACATGAAAGAGATATTAAAAATAAAAAAGACATGGATGCTTTGTTTAGACATATCCAAAAAAATCCTGGACACAAATTTGTGTATTTTGTCATAGAACAGCTTAAGAGGGATGATAGGGGTAGAATTGTGGAAGAACATTTACTTGTGAGGGAATTGAAATGGCAGCTCAAGCTAAATTCCTTAGTGGAGCCAGGTCTTAATGACACGTCCTCCATTTCTCCTATTTTATTTTTAAAAAGTTTAGAATGCTAATGTGATTGTATTTGAATATTTAGTATTTTTAATTTAAATAGTTTTATTTTTAAGTTTGAATGAACTGTTTATATTTGTTTTTTATATATTTTTTATTAATATTTGTTTAATTAATAGTCTAAGAGTCATGTGATGGTTTTAATTACTATTTATACTGATAGCTTGACTTGGTTCATTGTTCTGATAATGTCCTGATGGATGAAAGCGCTAAACCTTTAACATTTCTGTTGCTGGTGTTCCAATAAACAGTTTTCATTGTTTTCTCAGCTTCTTGTCGGGTTATTTTCTAGTCATATTGTGGCATTATCCTTGGGAAAGGTAGAATGTTGCTCACTACTAGGCTCATACTGGCCTGTGACAAATAGTCTGAGACCTCCATCATGCCACTAATCCTAAAGTCCAGGGAGGTATATCTCAGGTAATTTTTACCCACATGGACTATGACTGAGTCATACTGGTACTTGTGGCTCAACAACTTGAGTGTGTACTTGATCTGGTGGATCCTGGTTTCTGATAAACAGCTGACTGTAAGTCATAGTCACCTATAGGCATATTGGGTTGTGTGGTGGTATGCTTTATAGGCTTAGAATTTGAGACATTGTGAGATTTAGCTGTATGTATTGTGGTGGATATTGTTTTATTAGTGTCTATATTGAATTCTCGAAAGTCGACAATGTTGAATCTGACATTGTCGGCACAAGAATAGTGATATTGCAGACCACCAAAGAAGTAAACAGAAATCTCCATAAGGGGAGATTTCCATTTACTTTAATGTAGTGTGGTCTCGGAGTTGGTATATTTAAGTAGCGGGGGTGTGGGGGTGCAGGGGGGCTTGCCCCCTGCCTACACCATTTAGTTTTTTTTTGTTTTAATTTTTTTTTAAACATTCGATATTTTAACAGTTCGATCACTAAGGGTCGACCTTTAGTGATTCGAACTGTTAAATATCCGATGTTCCAATATTGACCCATTTTGTTAGTGTTTTTGAGATTGTTGAGGATACTTTTTTTTGAGTGCAACATCTGGGAGGGGTTTGGGGTTTACGAAGATTACATTTTCAAGCCTCAGCATATGTACATCTGTGCATTTGGTCCATACTATGTGAAGAGAGTGTAATGTGCATGTACGTGTGTGTTTCTGACAACCTATTTGGTATTATATAAGTATTTTTATGAGAATCTTGGCTCCAGTTGTCTCTGGAAAATAGTAGAATTATATATGATTTTAATTATGTTACTTATTTCAAAGTCTAAAGAGTAGCAGAAATTATGATTAATAAAAGATGTGATAACAACTATGACCAAGACGTCATCAAGGACGTAAGGAAAGACTCATTTAAATAACTTAAGTTACTCTCCATTACACTAATTGCATTTGCTAGGGTACATTCATAGCCTAGCCGACACAAGGAAATAAAATAAAATATTCTTTCAAATCCAAAGACTGTTCTTGAAATAACATATGTTGACAACTATGGCAGTGGCTGACAGCTCTATGGCATAAAGGGAGAAAGCCCTTTCTCTGACACAGGTGACTTGATTGCAGTTAGCATCCTGGGCACCTGCAACAGCTCGCAGAGTAGGATGGGAATGAGCAGCCTTTGCTGGTTTGCCTATCCTGGGTGCAGGGAGGCAGCTCTCACTCACCCTTTGGGTGTTATCAAGTAGAAGCCTTAGGTATTGCATACATTGGGCATGAATCTGTGAGTCTGTGCTGGCAGTGTGCATAGTACATAGCCCACAGAGTGTGTGAAGGCACACTTCCTGAGGCCACCATAGCTTCAGAGCTCAAAGAGCTGCTGTACAGGTGGGGGCTGCTGCACTGAGGGAGGAATAGACCACTCTACAGGACCTGCAAGCTGGCCTGCTCCCTATCACCAATTGGGATACAAGAACAAGAGCAAACAGGCTATAGGGCTTTTACCCCACAGAATGAATGGGCCAATTGGTTGGAGTTAGAGCAGTTGTCAGGCTGGTTCTGAAGAGGATAAAAAGAAAAATGACAGTGGCAGTAAATATTGTAAAAGGAGAGCTCAAGTTAACTTCTACCCAGTCGAACTTGTGCACAGTGTAGATGACTTCTCATGATGATGTGTGTTCCTCTAATGTGGGAGACAGTAGAAGAGGCTAATACTATACGGCTAACAGGGAAAAGTAATAGTACAGAGAATGTAAAGGAAACTTACTCATAGCAACTAAGAAACTGGTATTTATGAATTCCTCCATCTCAAATGACTATACAGACTGAGCTTAGAAACTGTCAGTCATTGTAGAAAGGTATTTTGGGTCACTAGTATTAAAGTGAGATGCTAAAGCAATACAGTATGGTACAGTAGGTTATGTGTCCGTGCACAGTAGTTGTTTTTATTTTGGGGAGGGTTACAGTGGATATAATAGTGATATAGACTGCTACAAGAATAAAGCAAATGCTCTGCTTGTAAAAAATGCATAGACACTTTCTAATCAGAACTTCTGAAAATCTCAGAAAAGTAGAGGCAAAGTATAAATGACATGTTGCCATTAGAACGTGTTGCTAAATAAATGTATGGTGTTTGGTTGAAATTATGAAGTCTGTGTTCAGATTAGATGCTTACCTCCAAGGTCTGAATAAAGGGTAAACCTACATTCTCACTGGCTGAAGCCAATAATGCTAAGCACTTCACTGTGAAGCATGAACCTTAAGTTAAGGTAAAGAGGCAGTAAACTGCTACAAATTTTCAACTAAAAGTATAAAAATGACCAGTTAAAGTATATAAACAGGAAGTAACAAAGACTCAGTTTTCAGACAAGGCATTTACTGCTACATAAATGCTGGGAATTCCCAGAAAAGCAGTACATGCAAAAGTGATGCAAATACTTCTACTCCAAAAGTATCTTATTAACATCAAAAGAAAATGTTGCTAGAACAGCACATTTTAATGCAAACTACCCAATAACTGCACAAAGCATTTTCAAGGCAGTTGGTTGTCTGACTTGCTCCTTTAGTTTGTTAAATGATTCCTCAGGTAAGAATGTCCACTCTGTATCATCTGGATAAAGATCTTTAGAAAATGGTAGGAATAAATTACACAGAAAAAATGGAAATTGTGGGAACAATATATGCAGAAAAATGTTTTAGCGGAGGAAAGAGGTTTAAGAGAAGACAGGAATTGAATAGTTTATATTATGTTGCTTAGATTATGCATTTTATATATATATATATATATATATATATATATATATATATATATATATATATTGTTATATATCTTAAAATATTTGTAAATGCAAACTTGTTAATATAGTTTGATTACCTTTATATGAATGTAAGTTTGCTTATGTCACGTGATAATTCAATAAAGGTGTTTAAAAAAGATTACAAACACCCATTCATTGTTCTTCTGGCTTAGATAACTAGCATACTAAGTAGCAACTCAGATTATAAATATTCACTTGTCAAAATTTTTAATGTGAAAAAATCCAGTACTATATTTTTTTAAAACAACTTTTTATTAATTTTAAACAAAGATTGCATAAAATGATTTAAAGATAAATAGAATAAATTAAAGATAAATATAATAAAAACAGAACTATTTACAGATGTCCACAACAAAATCAAACATAGGAAACTACATCATAAAAATTTATCAAAGAAATCACTTAACTTTTAACAAGATCTAAACTGGTGAGTTAATAATTATTAACTTTTTTATTAATAAGTAAAATTTTTGCTTTTTCAGGGTTAAATATTAAACCTGATGCTTTCTCAAAGTAATTAATATACGTTCCCCAGGATTCAATAAACTCCATGTAGGCTCCATGTAGAGTGTACACAGAGTGTATCTGTGTACATGGCCGCAAAATGTTGTAAGTGAGGTTTCGTGGTGCATCCCAGTTGCATTGGCCGCGAAATCTCATAGACAAATACAGATAATGAATCCATTTAAGCACCAACAGTCTGCCTCCATCATGTACCTTCAAAAGAGTATGAAGTCCTAAACGAAAATCCATCCATCCCGAATGAGTATCTGAAAACCAAAAATCTTATTCTTTCTTTTCTATCTATCTATATATATATATCTATATATATATATATATATATATATATATATTTTGTTTTTTGTTTTTTTTTTTTTTAGTTTTACGCCATGTTTGCTCTTGCCAGTGATTATGGCGTTTGTGCCGAGGGACCACCCATGTATCAGACATAAACCAGACATATAAAAATAGAAACAGGATGCTTTCAATTAATATCACTGCACAATGCTGTGCATCATGCAAACCTGGTAAGCATAGCTGCGCTACACTCATACTATGAAGTTAACAATGACTACTAAAACTACATTGATCATGTTATTACCCTTGTGGTAACATGACTTAAGTGTTACACTAGAGTACAGATGGTTCTGGGTTCTAATCCAGGGAATGCAAGCTTTCCTTATCGTGGTGTGACATTGCAGCTTATCCAAATAAAGTGGTACTGTAAGGAAATAACTGTGGAACTGTATTGGTTGATTATGTCAATATATTTGAAAAAGGTGCACGCCGCGTAGCATCACACAAATGTTGGTATGTGTAACAGTAAGCGGTGTGCACCATTTTCAAATGTATCTAAATCCAGACAGTGCACACTCGGTAAGGGCAATTGGCAGGAAAATGTAGTATTTAAAGGGGAATTATTGGGATTTGCACTTTATACATTGAGGTCTGACTTATGCAGCAATGTCTGGTGCAGGTGAACATGTGCAATTTAGAGCACAGAACTGGGGTGTCCAGGAGTCCAAAGTTTCTTACTGGGTTTCAGGAAGACTATACTGGCAACAATACAATGCAGAAGCCTGGGATAGTTTGGCATGGGCTCTTACTACTGCAACTGGTATCCCCCGCAGCAGTGAACAGTGTCATCACCATTATGATGACCTCTGTAGGAGAAAGATGGATAACCTTGGTGGATCTGGGATTAACAAAGCTTCAGAAGAGAGGCCCTCAAAGGTGAGGTCCCACACTAGTTGACTGGAGAGGCTGAGAGAAGCATATGGTAAGTAAGAATAATTATATGATGCACTCTTATTGCAATCTTAATAGATATTGATGGATTAGTTGCTATATCATAATTTGTTATGAATTTGGAAAGGCATATCTGCAGAATTGCTTTCAGTACTACTTCTATATGCTGAAAACACAGATGTAAGAATCACTGTTTGCTCTGGTCATTGTAGGATTCATGGTTGTCTGGCAAGTTCTTTATACTGAAGTCAATAAATAAATGAGTGTCAAAATGTTATGTTAACCCAAATCCTATGCAACTATCCATATGTGTAATAGCAAAATATGAAATATGTTCCTACTTATTGCCCCTTGTACACAAAATATTTTATGATATGTCAATATATCCTGCTCTAAAAGTTGCAGAGGTGTGGTCTGAAACACAAAGCAACAGCTATACATTCCAAGATAACAGTGACCATGAGCCTATAAAGTGTAAAATGAAAGAGAGTTTGCATTATGTTATATTCCAATGGAAAAGTACAGTATTACAGTAGACAGTGCTTGTGGCTTGTAATATCATACTCCCTAAATATAAAAATCATCTGATTACAATATTGTGTTAGCTTTTCATCAATAGAAATATAGTACTGTTATGTAATCATTATTATAGCATATGTAGTGCAGACTTCCAGACCTGTGGCTGCAATGGCCTGCTGTCACGTGTAAGCACTGTACATGTAGTTAACAAAGGGATTTCATAGCAGTTGTTATTGTTTAAAGTACACTGTAACAAAATATAATAAAGTTATTTTTGAAAGCTTGGTGTATAATCTGTGAAGTTACTAATGTTCCTTTTTTTCTCTCACCCCCACCCCATATCTTCTTTTTGTTATTTCTGGATTACTTATTTTTATTATGTTTTTTTTCTTCTTTTCTTATTATATTATTTATTTAATAATATTTCACCTTATTATATCATGATATATTATTTCTTATGTTTTGTTTATTATGTATAATTTTATATTCTGTTTATGCTCCTGATGTCCCTGGTGTATAGGTTATAATTTATATTGCAATATTTATGTCAACTTAAACATGTACTGTATAGTTTGTAAGTGTGGTTTTCTAAATGACAACCCCTGTCTACTCTGTAATAATGGACTGTTGTTTTACTAAACATACAAATGCATGTTCATAGGTTCATAGGTTCATACTAGGCTATCTGCCCTGGGGCAATTATAAGCCTAGCCCGATTCTGTATGCCTTACGCCACCCCTTGATTTGAGTATACTGTGCCCTTTTTAAGGTTTAGTTTACTGTGCCTTTGTCTAATAGTAACACGGGAGTAATCCCTGGGACAAACCTACGATCCCCCATCCACCTATCGAGATTCTTCTTGAAGAGATTCAGTGAGGTGCTCTGCCTCACATGAACTGGAATTCTATTCCAGAGCAAAGGGAGCCTCTGGGTTATGAACCTGTCCCTCCAGCAAGTTCCATTTATTTCTGTGCTGAGGTTCAAGTCCCTCGAGCGTGTGGCTCTAAGGGATTTAGATTTACTGAGGTGGAGCATGTCCATTAATTCTGGATTTGACATAGCTTTGTATGTCAGGCATAGATCGCCTCGAAGTAGGTGGTATGCAACTGAATAGAGCTGGAGTTTTTTTAACCGAGCAGCATATGGCATCTGTTTGAGACCCTTGATCCTCTTGGTGAGATACTTTTGGGGTCTTTCTAATTGCTGCAGGTGTCGGGTAAGGTACATCCCAAAAGGGGCATTGTATTCTATGATGGGCCTGATGAGGGATGAATAAAGGGGCACGATTACCTCTCTTGATCTAGATGTGAAACCCTTCGTGATGAGGTGGGCTATGTAGAAGGTCTTTCTAACCACTTTGGCAATGTGGTTTTCAAAGGAGAGATTGCTATCAACTTGGGTCCCCAGGTCCCTAATAACTTTCTCTGTACTTAATGGGTTACCGCCTATGTGGTAATTTGTGGGCACACTGTTTTTACCAAAGGGTATGACTGTACGTTTTTTGGCATTTAGCTTTAAACCATGGCACTGGCACCAGTTATCTGTCTCTGTGAGACCTTTTTGAAGGATGTTTGTGTCAGCTGGAGAGTTGATTATGGCGCCCAGTTTGCAGTCATCTGCGAACTTGGTGAGCCATAGTCCTCCCACGTTTGCCTGTACCTCGGAAAAGTATATACCGAACAAGAGTGGTCCCAGGACAGAACCCTGTGGGACGCCACTTGTGACTGGTTTCAAGTCTGACATGGCTCCAGCAACTCTCACTCTGTGGGTTCTGTCTTTGAGCCAGTTTGCGACCCATCTTGTGACATAGGGGTTTATATTTAAGCTGGATAGCTTATCTATGATGCCCAAGTGGGGTATTGTGTCAAATGCCTTCGCAAGGTCCAGATAGGCTGTGTGGACTACCTTCCCTTCATCTATGGCTTTGGTGACTGTTTTGAAGAAGTCAACCAGGTTCAAAAGGCAGGATCTGCCCTTGACAAAGCCTAACTGGGTAGGATCTAGTGTCTGTAGGTCCCCAATGTCTTTGTTTATGAGCTCCATGATGATCCTCTCCATAGCCTTGCAGACTAAGCTAGTCAGGCTTATGGGGCGATAGTTTCCAGGGTCCGTAGAGGCTCCACCTTTTTGGAGTGGGACCACTGTTGCTGTACGCCATTCTGTGGGCACATATCCTGTAGTGAGGCTGAGATTGTATAGCTGTTTTATTTGAGGGATTAGTTCCTCTTGGAGTTCATGTAGGACACAACCTGGGATGCCATCTGGTCCCATGGAAGCAGTGTTTTTTGCTTTGGAGAGGGCAGTCTTCACCTGAGCATCAGAGATGTTTGGGAGGCAGCCCTCTGCCGGGATAGATACTTGCTCTTTTGGGGGGGAGGGGGGGGAGAAGTTTGCACTGAACCTGTCTGTCAGGATATTGGCAATGTCTGTGGGTTCAGTGTATTTTTTGTCATTTAGAATCAACTCAGAACAAGTCTGGGAGTTGCATCCCAGGTTTCTAACATAACTGTCTTTGGTGTCCTGTGCAATTTTTCTCTCGAAGCTGGCCTTGGAAGATTTTATGAGGGATCGTAATTTTTTGCTAGTACTGATCAGAGATGCCTTCCCTATTAGGGATTTTGCTCTATCATGTAGTAGCTTCCTCCTTCTGTTGTACAGTTTATTTATGGCAGGGGTCCACCAGACTGGACGCCTGCCTTTGGATGACTGGGTCTTGGTTTTGTTTGGGATAGTATGATCCATGCATTCCTGGAGATGTCCGTAGAATGCATTTATATAGGATTCTGCAGTTTGGGCCGTAGTTTCCACTGGCCCTGGGGCCTTGAAGGATTCCACTTTGGTTTTGAGAAGTGAGAAGTTCGCTTTTGAGAAGTTTTTCACTGTGGTTTTCTGGGCTGGGGGTGGGGTCGGGATGTGGACATCCAGTGAAATGAATTTATGGTCTGATCTTACCAATGAGGGATATACTTCTGGTGTGGAGCATAGAGTCCCCATGTTGGTAATGATCAGGTCTAGTATGTTGTCCCCTCTTGTGGGAGTGGTGACTAGTTGTTCCATAGCATTTGAGTTTATAATTTCCAGGAGCCTTTGGGCTAAGGTGCTGTGGCTTGAGTAGTGCTCCCAGTCAATGTTTGGGTAGTTGAAGTCACCCAATATAATGGTGTTCGGAGAGATCTTCATGTTCTCCAATGTTTTCAGGAAAGCCGAGTGGGATTCCTGACTTTGAGAGGGTGGTCTGTAGGATGCTATAAACTGAAAAGCAGTCTTGCCCACTGTTAGTTGCACATGGATGGTCTCCGATACTTCGTGCAATGCCACTAACCTGGAGGTGTGGATATCCTTGATAAATATGGAAACTTCCCCTCCTTTTGTGGTTCGGTCCGGGTTTTGGGGTGAAAAGCATGATATGAGGTATAGCCTGGTAGTGCTGGGGTGCTCTCTGGAGCCTTGAACCAGGTTTCTGTCACTGCACAGATATCGATGTTCTCCATACTGAGGAGAGCTTCGAGTGCATGCATCTTGAGGTTAAGACTTCTGGCGTTTAGCAGCATTACCCTTAGTTTCTTGTTCCTTGTGCTGTCTATGGGGGTGGGTTTGACTTTTGGGCCTTGCCTAAAAAAGGCACTATGGGGGTGGCAAGAGCCTTTGCCAATATCCGAAAGCCCAGTGGTGACAGGTGCAAGCCGTCCCTAGTGAAGCAACGTGGCTTGTCGAGCATGTCATCCCAGGCTGACAGACACTGGATCCCCTTTGAATGACACCAAAATTTTAGCCAATTGTTAAAATCGATCATTTTGTCTTTGTACTGTGGCATCATTCTTGGTGAGGGTAAGATGCTGCTCAAGGTTAGGGTCATACCAGCCTGGGCTACATGATCAGAGAGCTCCTCTATGTCTCTTTTCATGTAGTCCAGGGAGGTACGTCTCAGGTCATTCACACCAGCATGTACAATGACTGAGTCATATTTGTATTTGCTTTGGAGTGACCTGAGTGCTTGCATTATGTGGCGGATCCTAGCACCCGACAGGCAGCTCACCATGACCTTCTCTTTATTCAGCCTGGTGAGCGGGATGTCAGTGTGTCTGACAATAGAGTCACCTATTACAAGAGTATCAGGTGTGTTATTCAGCCTTAAGGGCTGTGGCTGCTTGGCACACTGACTTTGTGGGTTATGTGTTGTGTGTGTTTTGTTTTGAGGTAGCGTTTGCTTGGATGTCTGCTTTGGAGGTCTCTGTTGCTTAGGTAGATTTTTATTTAGAGCCTCTGAGTATGTTTTTGTGTATTTATGTGTTTGGTTCACTGATGTGGTGGGACTATGTGATACTGGAATTGTGTTGTGTGAGGTTACCTTCTCCTCCTGACTGCTTACACCAGTTTTGAGATGAGAGAGCTCAGCCTCCAGTTTGGCTAAATAGTTGCATCTCGCACATATATTTGAACCTGTTTGGAGGAGGAGAGGGTTGTCCGTGTACATGAGACAGTTGTAACATTGCCTCAAAATTCCCAGATTCACCAGCTGGACTGGAGAGGAAACCATTGATTGACCTTTGGACATGCTAGAGTAATATAGGGAAACTGAATTTAAGACGGACCAATAGAGGACAGGGTAATCGTAGAGAGTGTAAGAGTAAGTACTTGTAGGATTACTTAATTGGGCCAGTGAAGGGCCTTAGAATGAGAATATGGTGTTTAAATTGAGAGATAGAGCAGTTCTAAGGGAAAAAGTGAAGAGCAGACTTTGTGGAGCCAGGAATAGTTTAAACCCAATTAGGCGGCGCTGCCCGCTGTTGCGCTATGCACAAAAACGCGTGCATTTACAATATGCACATATGTACAATATTGCGCTAAAATGGACAAATGCATACTCAAAGTGATACAAGTGTTTAGCACAATAAGCTGTATTTACTCCTTATGCTAACATACCAGTACTGTTTGAAGCATACATACCACTTGCATCTCTCATCCTTCTCTATCTTCCCTCATAGGCTCTTACATTTAGTGTTCGTTCCACATTAGCTGTGGGAAAAAAGTAAACTCATTAAGATCAGCAATCAGAAACAGATGCAGCTGCTTCATCATTCAAGTAGTGCCTGTAAGTGATACTCACACATCTGTGGAGTGCCATCAGCCCTACATTCATCCATCCCATCTATCCCTCTTCCTCATCCCGAGGTCTCGATATTGATTTCTACACTGTTTACCAGTGCAGGGGATACTGGTAACACTGGATAAATCCCAGGCTAAATTATTCCATGCATGTAATCTGATCCATGATAGTTCTCCTGCAACAGCCAGGGACCATAATCCTTCACTAAGAATCCAACAAACACTTTGGACTCCTGCACACCCCACCTTTGAGAATGAAATCTCAAAACTTCACCCCGAACACCAGACATGTGTAATGCAGACGAACACCAATATACAATGTGTTTTCCCACCAATTACAGTTATAACAGATATTGTGAATGCAGAGCGTTACTATCTGCAACATTTGAAAATGGTGTGCACTGCTTAGCATCATGCACATACAGGCAACATATTTGTGTGAAGTTAAATACGCACAATATGTGAAATAATACAGATATTATTACAAAAACTGCACAGCCAACATAATATAATTGTTTCATCCATCAGGACAATAATTATTATATATGAAATACTAGGTCAACTACTATAATTTATCATGTGAAGTGGGACACCATTAAAAAGGACAGGATTCTGTGGTATTAGAACCCTGGACCTTAGCTATGACAGTTCTATACTCACGGTTGTTCCCACAATAAGAATGAAGATGCAAATGTCTAGAATCCATTGCACTGCTAGCTATTAAAAGGACAAATTACAAAAAAACAAGGCTGCAACACTTGTATTCGAACCCAGGACCATCTGAACTTAAAAGTAACACCTACTTCTTTGCACCACATGCAAAGTTAAATACCCTCTCCCTACATTTGTATTCATTGTAAGGTTCATGCAGGCTCAATATAAGAAAATAAAGTGATAACATGCAAATTAATAAATCAATTTATAATATATACAGTGCAATTTGTTAGTACACAGGGAATATGCCTACATAGGTGTGCAATCCAGATCAACATGCAATGAAGATTCAGAGGAATGCATGGGTGCCTTAAAGCTGTTGTTCTCACATACACCAGTGTAGCAAGTAGTAACAGTCATTCATCACACAAGCAGCTTCAACAGGAAACGTACATTTATTTTGAAATAGTACATGTTAGATGTACACGTAGTTAAATGTTCAACTTGTAAAATACTTCACTTACTCCATACACAGGCTGTTATGATTCTTGTTTTCAAATATACAACACTTTCGTAACATGCTGTGTTCCTTGGTCAGTCAGCAATCATCTGACCAGTACTGTGGTACAGAGTGTGTGCTAAAACAATTCTATGCTATTGCCTTTACAATGTTTAAGGATATTACGTGGGAATGTGTTATTCAGTCACCAAATAAGTAAAGCCATGTTGAATAGCATGAACAAGCATTGACTGTTAATTTGTGGTTGGGGATCAAAGGCATCCACCCCTGTGTGAGCCTGTGAGATATCCTTCAGAGCACACCTCTGGAGCATTTGGGAGATGAGGCGTATATTGGATGCATGTGACATGGCAAGTTTGCCAGCTCACATGACAGATGATATACATGTTATTCAACATGACTTGGCAGTTTGAGTTGTACACCTCATGGTTAATGTAGACACTATCCTGTTCCCCATTTCTTGTTGTCATGTATACATGACTCCAATGTAAGGCACACATTAACTCAGGATAACGCAATACATGATACAGTTGTAGCATTCTTCTGAAAATATGCTCATAACTAATGTTTAAATTTTCCATGTTGTAGCATATCATGAAGTAATGTTTTGAAGATTGTGGATGGTGATGCCTGTAATACATCAAGTATGCCCCCTGCTACTCTGTGAAATGTCCCAGTGACTAGGAATAGCATTGAAACACATACCATACTTTCCACTGGGATGGTTTCCTGCACTCATCTCTTTTTCTGAGTCAATGTTGACAGAGCTTGTTCAGTTCCTCCAGTGTCTATGTGCCCTGGAAAGTTTCACCTTCTCTGTGTATGGCTATTGCCAGTAGCAGCAGCAGCAGCGTCTTCAGCCTGTATTACAGACAGATGTAGTAAAAAAAAACAGCAGGTAATAACAAACTAGTTGTGCCTATTTTGTGTCTGTACTCCAGTATTTTCTCAAACCACAAAAAACAAACAAAAGGAAATGGAGACAACATGAATGCTTTCATATCTTGTGGACTAGCTCCACAGGATCGGTTGCTTACCACGCAGTTCAGCTGTGTAAGTTGTAATTAGCATCCCTGAAGCACAGAGTAGGACACGTGCAATCAATTATTGATGTACTCCATTATAAAAAGGCAAATGAGTAGCTGAGTAAACTGGTGTGGATGAGACTTAGTATATGATTGTAGCTCAGATACACATTTCTTTGAATTCACTATATTTCAACGGGTCTAGGACATATGCTCAACTAGCATATGTCCAAATCACAAAACATCGAACACACATACACAAAAGTACTTAACATCGAAAAGCACTTCCGTGTATGTGTAGTTCAAAAAAAAATCTACGTTTCTGCAGGGGGGCAAAGCCCCCTGCACCCCCGCACACCCCCCTACTTTAATATTCTCACTCCGAGATCACACTACAGTGGGGAAAATGGAATTTTCCCTTACCCACACTGTAGTCTAATCTATGAAACAGCCACACATACACAGAAGGGCTTTTCCATGTTAAGCGTTTTCATGTATGTGTGTTCAATGTTTTGTGATTCGGACATATACTAGTCGAGCATGTGTCCGGATCCCATTTCAACAGAGGGGTATTGCACTCCATGAGATATGTATTCATCTTGTAACCTAAATGATGTATATGCTGGAATGTGGATAACAATATATGTGAATTAAATCTGTATGCATTTGTTAGAAGCATACTCATTACATGGCCTTCTTTACCAGCAATGTGAGAGATACAGAGGATGTAGAGTAGGTATAAAGTATAATGCTGTATGCTACCTATATGTACATGTTCCATGGAAAGATCCTTTGATAGTACTTTTAACATTTTCCCATTGTTTACTTAACAACATTGTTCCTGACCCTGGTATTTTTTTGTGGGGGGGATGATGTCCTGCTATGGCACAAACCAGAGTCGACTGTAATATTGGGTGGGGACACAGTTCGGTATCTGTTAGGGCACAATAAATAATATTTTGCTCTTGTTACTTTCTTAGTTTTGTAACCACCCTTGTTATGTCACAATTCTGAATCTTCACAGTTTAATCCACTGTTGAGTATTGGGAGCCTTCCTTTACTGCATTATCTGTACAACAATTTGTACTTATGAGATCCTTATATGTGTTATCATTTATTTTGTCTTTCAGTAAATTATATGCCCCCTAGACGTAGACTACCATTCTCTGAGGCTGAAAATGAGCTGATTATAGATGTGCTCAGACAACACCATGAGGGCTTGCTGTCAAGAGGATGGGCAAGAATGGCTGAACGTGCAGAACTCTGGGATGACCTTGTCCAAAATATCAGCAGGGTGGGCAGACAGAGTTATATGTATGAGCAGGTGTGTCACAGAGCTACTGACATGATACATGCAGCCAGGAGGCATGCAGCTTAAGTTGCATGCAATCATGAGGTCACCGGTGGTGGGCCTGCAGCAGAGAAATCCCTAGCACCACCAAATAATTCCTGGCAAATATCACCACTCAGGAAAGCTCCCAGCAGTCCAACAGCCAGTATGTCCTTGATGTGGGTGCCACTCCTGCTACTCAAGAAGAGCATCCAGGTAGGCTGTGTTCAGTAGAACACATGTGCAGTCATTCTGTAATACTGTATATATTTTTAATATGTGGCAGGTCACTTTTTTTGGTGGGGTGTAATTAAGATAGCTGCAGTGTTCAGGTACTTTAACTGCCACAGAGAGATTCCTGGCAAACATCTCCACAAAGGACATCTCCCAGTAATTCTTGAGCTAATATGTTCTGGATGCGGGTGCCACTCCTGCATCACATGTGGGGCTGCCAGGTATGCTTTGTTACATCATCATTAAAATAGTGCAGCATTCTGTCATAAGTGTATATAGTTGTGTCAATCAGTACCTGTGTTGGTTTAGGGTATTTCAGATAGCTGCAGTTTTATGCTGTTGTACAGTTAAATGTGTGGTGCTGTTGCCATTATAACTTCCTTTACTTTTCCAAGGACCGTTAGGGATTCAACATGCAAGGGTTGCAGCAATAGGTAAGTGGACTAAGCTTTTGTCTGTACTGTGTGTGTGTGTGTGTGTGTGTGTGTGTGTGTGTGTGTGTGTGTGTGTGTGTGTGTGTGTGTGTGTGTGTGTGTATATGTCTTTCAGGCCTGTATTTAACATCATAGTAATTGACTGGCAGATAACTGACAAGTCATTAATGATTGCAAACATTAAATAATATCACACAGATCTCACATTCAAACTGCATACCCTTCAGATATGTCATGGTGAAGCAAAGCCTGTTATTTCATCAGCTGCATAGGTTTGTAGGAGCATATTATGTCACAATTGTGCATGTTCTTCAGCCTTTGTACAACCACTGTTTATGGCTTTGTCCACACTTATTACTGTAAGTGGATGAGGTTTAAATGTCTGTAATAGTGACAGCAGTGTATATTACAGCATAGTAGTGCAGATATTAATGTCATCCTGTTTTTCTTTTTATCACAGATGAACATGGAAGTAGTTCTGGGTCCCCTGCTCCACCTAATATCAGTGTATCATCCAAGTCTGATGATGATGGTGGCTAAAGTGAGGCACAGTTGGGATTGCAGAGGCTGAATCTGACACAGAAGTTGACATCCAGCTCCCACACTCAGGATCTCCAGACACAGCCAGTTTGCCTACACATACCCAGTCCACTGAGGCCATAGATACTGGACAGTTGGGCAGCGAGGACATAGACCAGGGAAGTGGGGCTACCATGGCTTCGGTGCCTGTTGACACTGTCTGTAGCCAAGCTGTTGGTGAGGTGCCACACAGGCAGATTGATAGGGGTGCTCATCAGAGGCCTACTGTCCTCCACCACTTGGTGCAGGTGTCTCTTCATGTGTCACTAAATGTATGTTTAGGGCCGTAATGGATGCACATGCACATTCAGAATGTCACTCTAGAAGAATGCTCAGGGTTCTAGATGCGGCGCAGTCTGACATCCATGACTGCTTCCACCATGTTGTTGATGCACTGGATTGGTTCAGTGACACATATTAACAGGATATGTCCATGAGTGAGAGCAGAGTATCTGTCATGGAACGCACATTGTGATGGAATGTTTGCTGGGAGGAGAACGTCGGCCTCATGTGCGTAGGTCAGCAACTACATCTGCTGAGAGCCAACAGGGCCATGCTTGATCAACCACCTGTAATGGCAATACATCCACTGTTCCATCAGAGAGTGTTCTGTCCACACCCAGATGTAGCAGTTAATGGGGTTGTGGTCCTGGCCATTCCTGTAAAGGGAGGACATCCATCAGACATCATTCACCCTCAGGTAGTAGCACACCATCTGACCTTTGGCATGCAAGTGCCAGTGCAACTCCTGGCAGAGCCAGTTCTCATGGTCGGGGACAAAGACAATGAAATGTCAGCTCTACCATGCATGGCTCACAGCTGTCCAACATGCAGACACATAAGGCTAGCACTGAGCTTGGCTGTGTTCATGCATATAAACACACACCAATATCACATTGAGGGCACCTACTGACACACACACTACATTTACATATTCCCTGTTGGTTGCTCCCCTTACTGGCTCACACACTCACTAACCTTTTATGTCAGCCTAGGCCTCCTGCATCCCACAAACCACTCTGTGCAAGTGGTGACTGTGCCACATCCCTGTTGTTTATCTTTTGGCTTCAAAGATACTAAAGCTATGTGTCTGATGCACAAGGTGACTGCCAACATTAATATGATTTTATATCTTCATTTGTGCTTTTGGCCTGTTAATTGCAACTGTCAGTTAAATTGTAATTAGCCAGTTAGACATTTGCTAGCACAACAATTCCTCTACTTTCCAGATGATACTTTTGTAAGGCTTGCAAAATCAGTCAGTGACATGTGTCTCATTAATATATCTAACCTTCTCTTTAAGGATTGTTTAGTGCTAACTTATGTGTGTGCACATCCAATGTCAACCCATCAGATTCTGAGCTCTAGATTGTATGTAATCACTGCAGACAAAGCTCAAAGCAGTGATACATTATAATGTTTTTTTTTTCATGCACATCACCATAGGTTCCGGGTTTCATTGGCTGTGACAAGGGTATTGACCTGATGGTATTAAGAACCACAGGTAGTACATCACAATATAATATGCAATGGCAGATATAATGCATGGTCATGATTCATACAGAGAGGACCACCTGTGTCCATCATAGAATCAGCAGTGATCCATGGCAAATAACATTTTCACATTAAGTCAGCTAGCCTGTGCTCAAACAGGTTAACGGATGTGCTCTGCTTGACATACACTGGAAAAATAATACAAATGACTGACAACCTTTGAGACATGTTTGTCTATCCAGCATGTACTATGTATGTCATATGGTACATTGACGTCCCTGGAACAGGTGGCTGTGGTCCCATATGACTTAAGGATGTGTAACATATTCATTCCATTTGGCCCAAAGACAGCCATGTAATGCATACATATTCTGCCTCAAAGCTATATATATGATACTGCGTACACTGTCAGCTACTTCATTCTGCCCACAGAAGACACACGTTGGAGATCATCTGATGTTTTATTACTCAGAGATGGCTGAGATATGTCAATTTCCTGCAGGTGTCTGGGACAATACTTCTCAAAGGGAGGATTATAGACATTAATAGGGCTAATGATGGATGGGTATAAGAGATTGATAAAAGTAATAAAAGTAATTGTTTTTGATGTAATGCCTTTGCTCATTGGATGTAAGCCTTCCTCTCCACAGTACACACATTTTGCAGTTGACATGTTCCAAGGTATATTGATGCAGAATTTGGGAATACTGTACTCTGGGTTATTTTTAAATAAGAAGGAACATTTATTAACACAGAGTATGTTTGTGCATGTTTGTGCAGTTGTTATAACACCCATGGCTTTGTCAGCAGTCATTAGTGGCACAGAGATGTTTTGCCACACATCCTCTCTTTTTCTTTGGCCTTTTGATAAGTATATGGCAAACAAGAGGGGGAACACAGGTGACAGGTTTGGTGCTTGAGGTGAGGTCTCCGACTTTGACTGAGCATTGTTGGTCTGTGATCCAATTTGCAGCTCACCTGTTAACAGAACATGTGATATTCACCTTGGTTAGTTTCTCATCGAGACCAAAGGTTGGATTGCATTGAAGGGCCTGGCCAAGGCAAGATAGGATGACTGCACAGCTTTGTATATGTCTCTGCTCACAGTCTTGATTTCCCACAGGTTTTGCAGGCACAAGCTACCCATGAGAACAGCTAACCGGAACAGATCAACTCTTTGGAGGTCACCTATGTCCTTTTTGTCTGAGATTCATTCAGATTGTTTCTATTGCCTTAAAGCAAATGTTGAATAAAGTTATGGGACTATAATTCCAGCTGTATGTTGCCTATTATCCCTTGGGTGGGAAATGGTCACTGTATTCCATTCAGTGTGGACAACAGCAGTACTCAGACCACGGATGAATATGCTGCCTAGTGCAGTAGATCACTGTTGCAGCACATGTAGAACACATCTTGGAATGTCATCTGGTCCCATGTTGTCTGTGATCCAGGTATTGGAGTGAGCAATAATAAGTTGCTCTTTGTAGATACCACAGTTTAGAGGTGATGCTGCATAAATGTAGTAAGCTTAGTGTTATGAGGGGGGGATCTTTACAACCACCTGTGTCTGTTAGCAAGTTTAGAATATACAGTGGGTTAGTGTGTGCAATACCATCCAGAATTACTTCAAAATACATTTGAGTGACATATATTAGTTTGCAGATGTAAACGAAGACAGGCTTATGGTTATCCTTGGATATGTGTCATAAATTATTAGTATAGTTGCTATATGAGGCTTCTTTAAGGTGTCTCATTAGTTTGGGTGCACTGCGGTGAGTGGCCTTCCTGGTCTGTTTTGTACATGTTGTATTTGTAAACAGTAGCATCCGTCACTTACTGTAGAATGGAGTAATGACAGATATACATCAGTATGGATTGTATTTCCCAGTGGATCTGTCTTTGAGTATATCAGGCATGACTGTGTGTATATATTTGTGCAGATGTGTACACAGGATATCAGGGTGTAACTTACTATAGCTGTCAATGTCCTTTGTGGAAACCTGAGCTTGGACATTGATTATACCATCCCTTAGGAGGATGTCGTTACCTTGGGTGATGTTTTTGAACCTGAGACCTCCTTTAGGGAGTTCATTAGGTATTCCAAATTCTACACATATTGTTTTGTGATTGGATTAACAGCACAGGCACTGCACATGTGCCATTACATTGTTCACTCATATAGTTTAGCAACAGGTCTGGCATATTATAGACCCTTGTGGGGTAGCACACTATTTCTTCCATGGAATTTCAGTTTGCAAAATCCACTTATGTTTGTGCATGTGAGTTTGTCCTCCTATAATTATCCACATGAGGCATTATATGCACTGGGTGAAAAATCATGTCTGCTAGTCTTACAGAGGAAACAGATGGAAACTGATTGATGAGGGTATGGGAGGTTTGAACCTGGTATCTGCATAAAAAATGCTAAAAGGAGAGGTATATGTGATCTGAGTGGCATTTTCAGGGGAGTAACCTATGGTGTGTACATTTAAAGGTCCTTCTTAAGGTGGATCTATAGTTCTGTAATTGATTGGTTTTAATTGCTGCTTGTTTTGCAACAAAAGGTATGACAGCTAGTTAGAGCGGTTGAGGATTTGCAATGCTACATAGCAGCATCCAATTGTATTGGAAAATATTGTTTTTGTCATTTCTGTACGTTTGAGGGCAAAGTGTTAAGGTATCTCCACATAAACCACAACAGTGCTGGTAATGCAAGGACACACTGTTCAAGCTCATACTTGGTCCAGAAAGAGTAACCTTCAAATAGGTACTACTACTGGTACACACTTGCCACAAGTATACAGGTGTGATTTCTATAAAAACAGATGTCATCCTAATGTTCTTATTCTTTTGGCTACTACCATGATGGGTTACCACAGCACATCATCTATTTCCAGTTCCTCCTTTCCTCTGCATCTTGTTCTGTCACACCAACCACTTGCATATCCTCAGTCACCACATCCATGAACCTTGTCTTAGGTCTTCCTGTTTTCCTCTTACCTGCCAGCTCCATCCTTAGCATCCATCTATAAATATACCCAGCATCCCTCCTAAGCACATGTCTAAAGCAATGCAGTTGCACCTCTCTGGCTTTGTCTCCAAGCAGTACAACCTGAGCTGACACTCTAATATACTGATTATTTATCCTGTCCATTTTCAGCAAACCTAATGCAAATCCTAACATCTGTAACTCTGGTAGCTCCTGTTATGACTCCTGTATTTTTATCATTGCCACCGTCTCCAAACTATATGACATAGCTGTTCTCATTAAACTCTTGTAGACCTTCCCTTTCAGTGTTATTGGTATCTGTCTGTCACAAATCACTCCAGACACTCTCCTACACCCACTCCACCCTGCATGCACTGTATTCTTCATCTCCCTTCCACACTCACCGTTACTGTGAACTTTTGCTCCCAAGTATTTCAAATCATACACCTTCGCAAACTGTACTTCCTATAGTCTCACCATTCCTCTATCCTCCCTCTCATTCACAGACATATGTTCTCTGTTAGTCCTTATGTTGTTCATTACTCTCCTCTGTATAGCATAACTCCATCTCTCCAGGGTCTCCTAATTATGTTTTCTGATCACAATATCATCTGCAAACGACATAGTCCATGGGACCCCTGTGTAATCTCCTGTGTCAACCTGTCCATCACCATTGCAAAGACATGTCATGATGTTTGTGCACAGCATAAAAGGAATGTCACTGTTGTCTGTCTTATATTGCATGAGGTGACATCTACCTATCTCCCAGGCTACTGTGTGCCCATGGCCTGTTGTGAGCAATACATATCCAATAATCTGATATAGCTGATGACATCAGCAGTGTCTGTTGAAAACTTGAGGACAGTATATCATATGCTGCAGTAAAATGCTGTCTATAATGTCCTCCAACAGCTCTCTCACTCACACACACACACACACACACACACACACACATACACACACACACACACACACACACACACACACACACACACACACACACACACACACACACACACACACACACACACCAGGGGATTAGAACCCCTACCTATCTAAGTTTACAGACTAGAGAACACAGTACTAAACATACATGCCATGGCACAAGTCTGACCTTAACAGGACTGCAGCAGACCCTGTGGGGGGCAAGAGTTGAAGGATTGATAGACATGGATGTTTTTGAAAGCAAGAAGCAAGAACACAAAGCAAAACAACATGCCATTTAACAAGGCAGTGATGTATACACACACACACACACACACACACACACACACACACACACACACACACACACACACACACAGACACACACACACTACTACTACACTGAGAACCAAACCCCTACCTAAGTGTACTTTCCAAAGAACACCATTTTTGATGCAATTGCTACTACACAAGTCTGATTTTAACATGACTGAAAGTAAACTTATAGTAGATAACATAATCAAAGGATGTAGGGAACACCAGCTTGGGAGGCCCTGCATAGGCACATTACTCCCTAGTGTCATCTGAGGCTAGTTCACTAACAGTAGTATACAGTTTAGTAGCCATATCTGTGTAACAACATGAGTGCTTTATTGAGCAAGTTTGGATGTTTGCCTTTGGTAGTGCAAGCCTATGAGCACAACTATATGGCCATGTCCATGAGGGAGCACACAACATCATATATACACCTTTGTTATGTATTAGATGTATGTGCTGTAGAATTAAGGAGATCCCATGGTTGTACTGATTGTTGTTGAGGTTGGTCGTGAGGAAATACATGGATGTTTATTAAATGTCTGTACAGATAGTTATACTGCGCCCTCAGTTTGCAATGTTTCTACATCTGGGAAATATAGAACAGTAAGAACACAGATCTGTGTATGTGATGTAATAGTTCACATACCTCTCAACCTCTTAGAGCAAGAAATCTGCACAAAGCCACAATTAATATGGTCAGTATTGAAATATTGCCCTTACAAACCTACAATGTTGATGGAATAACATGTTTTGCATTAACATGCATTTTCTGAAGGGTATGACATCCACAAATGAAATGTATGTCATTATATTCTGACTTAATTCTCAAAGATTTAGCAATAATTTTGTATAAACCAACATTTTATGGGGAACAAACTACAAATATGTAAAAATATGGACATTCTTCATAAATCTGGACAGCTGAGAGTTATGACAGGCATAGTCAAAATTCACTGATTATTACACTAAGTGTATACGCATGCACGTTTCACTCTTCTACCTGTTTGCGCATTAGTAAGCAGTGCACAAATGCAAGGTGCATTATTAACATCCATCCTTCCTATTATGTAACATATACATTCTACTGCAGCCCACTCCTCTCAATACTCCAGGCCATGATTTCATAATTGCTGTGGGCAATATATAACTCTTATCTGAATATTTCCTTTTTCTGAAGTTTTGCACGTTGCACAAAATATTTAAGCATTATTAAAACTTTTTTCTGCAATGGAGTGGAGTCACTTCCTAACTTCTCTCTTGCATGATGTAATAGTATTCAGCTGTGGTTGGACTGTGTGAATGTTTGATGCCTGATGCATAAAAATTACATATGGTAACATTGTAGTAATATAAGTGTGTGTACTCACATGTTAACTTAAGTTATCTACAAAAGCACCGCTATATATTTGTATACTGTAACAAGGTAAGGCATATACAAGGATATGTTATAACAGTGTTCAACACTATAGTCTAGGTTCAGGCCTTACCTTACAAATGCATCGGTTGGCACAGCATTAGTTTAGGGCCGACTCTGATGAAAGCAGTACACAGCCAATACATGTATAGATGAAGGCTGTGTGAGTTGCTGGCATTGATTTTAGTATATCTATATGAGTAGGAGGAAAGTAATAGACCCTAGGTGGTCAGTGAATGTGCTATGTGTTTTCTCTTAGCCAAAACAAGGGCATACACCTATGTCTACCTACAGGGACAGCAGCTGCGGGTTCCTCCTCCAAGTCATCCTGTGACTGTGGTTGTGATGACCTAGGCATTGGTGGGGGATGTGTGTTTGTTCCCCTTGCTGATCCAGGTCTATATCATATGAGCGAATTGCACAAATTGCGAACCTCATAATATCGAATGTACCAGACCTCAAATTTTCTATTGTTTGGGGGCTGCGCCCCCACACCCCCCCCCCGCTAAATATATATTCCAACTCTGAGATCGCACAACAGTGAGGAAAGAGCAAATATTCCATTCCTCACTGTACCGCGATCTCAGAAAAAGCACTTCGAAGTCCGGTACGTTCGCTATTATGAGCATTCACAATTTGTGTGATTTGCTAATATGATATAGACCCGCTGATCCTGCTACAGATGTTTCCACAGGATCAGATTGTGCATCATAGCACAAACTGTGAATATTTGTGCACATGTGCATGGAGTATACTGCAAAGCTTCACCAGATATATCTAGACACCTGAACTGTGACTTCAGAAGCCCAAACACATGCTCTATGATGTTCCTGTTTTGTGCGTGTCTCATTATGGCATTCTTCTGTGGGTATGTGTGCATTTCTGATGGGTGTCATCATCCACGGTTCCAGGGCATAGCCAGCATCCCCCAGTAAATGGCCCTGTTTCTCTGCATACATCTGGTACAGCTGTGACGTGTGCCAGATATGGGAATCATGATAACTGCCAGCACACACATTCAAGATAATCCCCTGGGCATTGCACAAGACTTGGCAGTTGATGGAGTGGTATCCCTTGCAGTTAATGTAGATTCTACCCTGCTCATCAAGTGGTGCCTTGATGCATACATGAGTGCAATCTATGGCACCCAGTACTTCCGGGAAGTGCAGTACATGATAGAAGTTGCATATTGCTGGTCCTGTCTTCAAAAGTAAGGAGAAAATATATGTGCTCACTGGCATGTATAAGCATAACATTCAGGAAATGGTGGAGTATCCTGGATACTGATGCCTGTGACACCCTCATAATGTCCCCAGTTTGTCTTTGAAAAGTACTTATAGCTAATATTCTAAGGGCTACACATACCTTAGTTCTACTGGTATGGGTCCCCCTCGGTTGGCTCTGGCTCTGAGTTGAGGCCAGCACAGCTCACAGAGTTCTTGTAATGTGTCCCTCTCCACCCTGTAGCACTCTACAATCTCCAGTTCATGTAACACACGGTAGGTTACCCTGGGCCTGAACACTCTTCTCCTTCTCAGCGTAGGCCTATTGTCATCAGCACCAGCAGCAGTGACTTCAGCCTCCAGCACATACAGATGTAGAATAGCTGCAGCAGCCCCTAGCATTATGACAGTTAAAATTTCCAAGTCTCTACTCCAAAGTTGTTGAAGTATTGAGGGAAAATCAGACTGTAGGCCCTATGCTTACTTTATTCATTTCTTGATTAGGACCACCATCTGGTATTGGCTGCTTTAAACAACATTCACCTGCTTAGGAGATAACTGACAGGATTTAAAACTCCTGCCGCAATGCACAGTATTGCACAACGTACAATGACATACAGCAGAGCACAGCTAGGCATAATGACAGCAAATCATGTAAAACATTTTATAATATCATCCCTATTGTCATGATACATACAGAATACACTAATTACAGATAATTGCACTTCACTTCTATGACCTACAATGCCAGCACACTATTATTGAAAGTTGATGTACCTTGTACTTGAACCCAAGGCTATCTGCACCCTAGTCCAACACCTAACAGTCATCGCCAGAGGACTATTCAAACAAATGTCTCTACTTAGTGAGGATTAGTTGAGCACAACCCAGCTTACTGGGTTTCCGTGATGCTCAGAAGTTCTCATCCATGTAAGACATAAACACCATGTAGAAGCTAACACAGACTGAACAGACCTACATGGTCCCTGCTTTTTGTGATTCAACAGATCCACTGCTTTTTTACATCATTTACATAATAACCATGCTGACAGCCTGGAAACTACATGGATAGTAGCCATGTAAGCTGGGTAACAGCAGGGAAGCACAGAGTTAGACACAATGCAGGGTATTACTGTACTTGCTGTGGCAATAAATTATAACCATCTTTTTAATTACTTTTCTATTATTCTTTTTCAAATGTTACGTGCATAGCGGAGCATTGCACAAATTTGCGCTAAAATAAAAATTATAAAATTTATAATGATCTAACACACAGCCCTGATTATTTTGGACATCCTTGGCCAGTAGATATCTGTTTTTACCTTTTCATGGGCATTCAGCCCATAGTCCAGAACTTCTACATCCCCTTGCTTCTCTGTAGAATCCTGTACGTGGACAATTTTTGCATACACTTCCAACATGGACACGAAACCTACACAGTTATGTGCAGGGTTGATAGATCACTCCATCATGTTGGTTTGCTTTATTAGCATAAAATTCAGCTACTTATGCTGAAATTTGCATCCCGTGAAACTTTCCATTGATGCGTGTGAATGTGCATGCTTGCATGCCACTACATGGACTTTACTGAATCTAAAACCCACTGCACCCATGTTTGCATCATGCCATAATGTGAACACTGAAAAATGACTGTGTAAACTTTATTGAATTTGTACCCTAGTTAAATTTTCTATTGAAGCTTCAACATCACCATTTGTTATTAAAATGTCATCTGCAAATAACTGAATTTTACAGGAATCATTTTTATCTATTGAAAATCACTGAATTTTGCTATTAGGTCTAATAAAGTTTGGGAAAGGTGCAATTGCTAGAGAAAATAATAGAGGTGACAAGGGACAACCCTGTTTTGTACCTTTTAATATTTTGAAAGAGCTAGAAAGAAAAGAGACAATTTTAATAAAAGAGACTGTGTTACTATATAGATTAGTTATAAGATTTATAAAATCTAGGGAAAATTCACATTGTTTAAGTGCTTTGAAAAAAAAATTCCAACTAATAGAATCAAAAGCCTTATTTATATCTAGACTTATTATAGTTAGTTCTTTTTTTGTTTTTATTAGACAGCTCTATTAAAGTATTATTTATTTATTTTTTATTTACATTTGGTAACCGGGTAGTATCTGACTGGGCTATAAAAAAGTCCGTTTTCAGCAGAGACCCAGGGAGAAAAGCTCACAAAAAGTTTACAATATTTATACTAAGATATGCTAGTTACAATATCAAAAAGATTAGTATGACAGTTTAAAAATAATAAAATTCAGTGTTAAAACAAGTTAATGTCAGATGAAAGTCACACATCAAAACAAAAAAGTCATCAGTTATGTTGTTGATTTCTAAGTCTGAATCTTTGTTATTAATTTCTTCACAATATTTCCTAAAGCATTCTAGTATGTCTTTTAAATCAGTCTCTTTTTTATTTTTATCACCTTGTTTGGAAATTATTTCTTTAATATGATTAGTATTTATTTTTTCTTAGATCTAATAACCAACCGGTGTAAGCTTTTTTGGATTTATTGAGTAAGTCTGTAATTTTAATTCTTCCAGATTTATTGATATTATACAGTAAAGTACATCAAGATATTTCTTATTTAATATTTTCAACTCAGCATTTGCCATTTTGTCATAAGGTTTTAAATTTGATTTGCAAAGGCACTGGTCAGGTTCCGCGCAGAGCCTGCACGGAGTGTTTTCATGTACATAACACTGCTCATCACTTGATATTGCGCCATGAATATTAATGATGTGCAGCGAGCATAAGTAAGGTTTCACGATTCGCACCAGTGTTGCTGGCGGCAAAACCTGTACAATGAATGTGGATCATACCACCCATCCTTTCAGTGCAAAAAATCTGGTCAAACACTAAACTAATGGTGGGACAAGGGGCCAAAAATGGGGACCGATTTACTTTGTGTTAGCATGCATTTTCTGAAGGATATCAAGTAAGAAACAGAAATATATGTCATCATGTATTGACTTCAGTCTTCAGTGATATCCTAGTAAACCACACATTTTACAAGGAACGGCCCAAAATTATGATGCAAACACCTGGACATTCTAAAAAACTATGGACAGTCACCCTTTTGTGTTTTAATTGCTTTTTGTTTGTTTGTTTGTGGCCGGTGTTTGTGCAATGCACCACTTGGCACAAACATGTTCATCTGTGTACACTCAGTTTGTGCAAAGCACAGCAACATGCAGACTGAAGGAATGGACCACCCAGGTAGTAGATAGGATGCAAACAGCCACATACATAAACCAAATGCATTCAATTAATAATACTGGCTATCACGCAAACAACTTGAGCTATGGTAGGCATGTCAGGAGTTACTGGAGAGGGTGTGCTCCTTCAAGTGCAGAGGTGAGGTGTCCAGGAGTCCAAAGTTTTTGTTGGACTCCTCATTAAGGAGCATGGGCCCCGGTTGCTGCAGTGGGACTATTCAGACACAGAATACTAGCCTGAAGCCTGGAATAGTGTTGCCAGGGCTTTAACCAGTGCTACAGGTATCCCCCGCATTGGTGAGCAATGTAGACATCACGTTGATGACCTCAAGAGGAGGAAGAGGGATACCCTCGAACATTGGATCAGGGAATTTAGTGCAGGGGACACCCCACAGATGTGTAAGTATCAATTTCAGTTAGTAATTGTAAGAGTTAAAAGCTGAATATCATCAAGCCTGGTATTCATAATGGTGTTCTGTTCTGTTCTGTTTTCCCACAGCTGCCTCAGAGCAAGCCTTGAGTATCAGGTTTTGGGCTGCGCATTTGGTAAGGATGCAAGAAACATGTGAAATGTATGCATCAGAACAGTACTGACTAAATAGTATTTTAATAATAATAATAATGTATACAGTAGTTTAATAGCACTAAAAGTTAAGGACCGATTAGTTTATATTTAATACTATTGCATCAAATTGAGCATGCATATCCCAACTGTAAAAGAAACTATACATGCCTTAGTCTGTAGCACAAAGCAATGGTGCCATATTCTTGAATAACAATGAGCATGCATTGTAAACTATAAAACAAAAAGTATGCATGCAGTAGTCTGTGGAACAAAAGAACAGTACAGTACTTGAGAGTAGTCAAAAAACACACTTCCCAAATATACAATACTGTTAGGTTTTCATCATTATTGGAATGTAACTTCATACCTTTATATCAGTGGCACAAATGTAACTGGAATCAGTATAATTGGAACATCACTTACCATTGTGCAAACATGTTGCACAAGAGTGCACAATGCCGGGAAATGTGTTTGCGCAATGGCCAATAGTATTAATTGAATGCCTCCAGTGTATGTTTGTGGCTGTCTGGGTCCTGTTTGCTACTAGGGTGGCCCATTCATCCGGTTTGTGCTTTGCCACTCTATTCAGAAATTAAATGTGCATAGCCAAAGCCATTTGTGCTAAGCAGCACACCACACAATCAGTGGCCACAAAAAAAAAAAAAAAGAACAAATGGAGAATTAGTTGAAATGCATCTATGACATACACAGTAGAAAATGTTAGTATACATGAGATATGACTACATAGGTCTGGATTCCAACTCTCACTGCAATGTGCCATCATAAAACAAGAGGGAGGACTTATCCATCATTGCCCCACAATCAGCTTTGCAGCAAATACATGACATAATTCCTCACACAACCAAGTTTAACTGAATATCAATGCATGACCTGTTATTTGTAAATATATTCTATTTAATATATTTGTATATAGTGCACATAGTGATCACACAACCTGCTATGATTATTCCTTGCAAATATACAGCTGTGTCCTACCTTTCTGTGTTTCTTGCTCATTCATCAGTTATCGGACCAGTACTCAGAAGGATTCACTTCATAACACTGAAAGCTGAAAACACTGTAAATGAGAAAACTTCATAATATAGAAGACCAAAACACTGAAACTTCAAAACACTGAAAACTCAAAACACTGAAACTCAAAACACTGAACACACATATCATACATATACTGAGTTTAAACAACATAAATCATAGCACTTACCACCAAGTGTAAGTATGGGGGCAAGCCTCCCTGCACCCCCCACACCCCCTGCTACTTAAATATATCAACTCCAAGATTGAACTTAGTGTAGTTATGTGCATTCTTGGAGTTGATGTATATAAATAGCATGGGATGTGGGGGGCGCAGGGAGGCTTACCCCCCTACTTACACTTGGTGGTAAGTGCTATGATTTATGTTGTTTAAACTCAGTATATGTATGATATGTGTTTTCAGTGTTTTGAGTTTCAGTGTTTTGAGTTTTCAGTGTTTTGAAGTTTCAGTGTTTTGGTCTTCTATATTATGAAGTTTTCTCATTTTCAGTGCTTTGAGCTTTCAGTGTTATGAAGTGAATCCATCTGAGTACTGGTGGAAAGTACTATGATTTATGTTGTTTAAACTCAGTATATGTATGATATGTGTTTTCAGTGTTTTGAGTTTCAGTGTCTTAAGTTTTCAAGATTTTGAAGTTTCAGTGTTTTGGTTTCAGTGTTTTGGTTTCAGTGTTTTGAGTTTCAGTGTTTTGAGCTTTCAGTTTTATGAAGTGAATCCACTCAGACACATGTAGTGTGTGTAAGCCAGTCTATATCATTTATCTTAAAAGGTGTGAGGATTATTAACTGAGAACACTTTGGGGAGGTATCAATGTGTTAATCTTTGAGGCCTGAGGCCTACTACTTGCTAATGGACACATACAAGTCAAATAACTCTTTGTTGTCACATGTTACATTATTTCCTGTACAAATCTCCCACCTTGTAATTGCTTACTGTACCAAGTGATGAAATACAAGGAGATGTCATAATATTATTATACAATACAGTACATGTTCAGGACGTACCTTGTAAATGCAGCAGTTGACACACTGTTAGTTAAGGGCTGACTGATGCAAGCAATTGGGGAGGTAAAGGCTGTTCCTCTGAGTTGAGGCCGGCAGAGGTTGCAGGGTTCCTGTATTGTGTCCCTGTCCACCCTGTAAAACTCTACAATGTCCATGTCGTGTATGTTGTGATAAGTTAAATGTGGCCTGAAAACTCTTCTCCATCTTGGCCTAGGCTTATTGGTGGCAGCAGCAGCATTGGCTTCAGCCTGTAACACATACATACTGAGTTAAGCAGCAGCAGCTCCTAACATTCTGTCTGTGTAGACTTTCTGTGTCTGTACTCCACTACTTTTGAAATCCACAGGAAAAACAGCATGGAGTCTACATGGTTCTTTTATAACTTGTTGATTAGCTCCAACAGATTGGTTGATTAGGATGCAATCCAGCTGCTTATGCTGTAATTAGCATCTCTGAAACACAGCCTAGACAGAGGCAATCCATTAATAATCTACTCCATTATAAAAAGGCAAATGTGTAGCTAGCCAAACTGATGGTCAGGATACTTGCTACATGTTCAGAAAAGCAAAATAGTTTAAAAGCTACTTTTACAGAGGAGAACTGAACTCCAGCAGGTATGCTTTCATTTTGTTACCTACATAATGCATATGCTGGAATATATTAATGAATAATGTGAAGCAAAGTCTTTTATACTGTTATCTGTATGCATTAGTTAGAAGTGTACTGATGGCATGGCCACGTTTGTCAAGCCGTTTCAGAGGTACAAATGATTGACAATGCATGAAAAAAAAAATTTATTTTTAAATTTATTTTCTCTTTTTTAATTATAATCTTCACATGTAGTTGTTTATTTCTATTGGTTACTATTATTGTTTGTAATACTTCTTTTTCTTGTACTGTAATTATATATTGTATTTTCTGGAGCTTTTCTCCTCGGGTCTCCACTGAAAATGGGACAAAATCCCAGTTGGACTAACCCGGTTAACAAATGTCAATAAATAAATAAATAAAATAGCAAATTGTGTGATACATATGTAAAAACATTTCAGGGACAGGTCCTTTGAATGCATGTTTAGCATTTCAAATGTGTTTTATTAGCAGAATGGTTCATGTGCCTGTTCTGTTGTGAGTGTGGGAGCAAAGAAATGCAACTGTCATGTCACAAACTAGAATGGACCATTAGTCTGGGAGGGAGCACAGTGCTACTCCCCTTGTTTTTGCAGCCTGCCTGTTGTTAGTGTTTCACATCTGTAGAACGTTTTATGTTTTTGCAGTGGGTACTACTGACTGCCTACCTTAACTGTTTTATCTGGAAACAGTTACTTTGTAGTTATTTGATACTTATGTGTATTATTCTGTTGTTTTTCAGTACAGAAAATGTCATTGAGGCACAGATCCCCCTTTAGTGAGGCTGATAATACTATAATTGTTGATGCGCTCTGTCAAGATGAGTTTTTTCTTATGGGAAGGGGTTGTCCCAGTATGCCAGAGAGGCTGAGACTACGGTAGCAGATTATTACCAACATAAATTCTGAGGGAGGCTACAGCCGGGCTTATGACAAGGCATGCCACAGGGTCACTGACATGATAATGTTTGCACAGCAGTGTGCAGCTGCTGTTGCTCAAGACCAGAGGGTAACCGGGGATGGGCCTGCTGTAGAACCACCTCTCACCCCAATGAGGAATTTTTGGCAAATCTTCTACAATAGGACAACTCATAGCAGAGTGTCCCACAACATGTCAGTGATGTGGGCACCATTCCTTCTCATTCCCAGGAAGAGATTCCAAGTAGACTTTATTATATGACTAGTTGAATACTGTTGTATAATAAAACAATTGAAATAAAAATTACTGGATTTTTTAGTGACCATTTATCTGAGCTCTGGATTTTTTAGTGACCATTTATCTAAGCTCCTGGATTTTTTTAGCATATATTGCTGTTGAAATAAAAATTAGTTCTGTGTTACATGTCTTTTTTGGGGGACTCAGTTTGGATTTGTCAGGCACATTCTTGTTGAATGTGAACTTCATTCAGATATAAAGGATTACATGTATAAGTACCCCCTGTCTTACTGTTAAATGTGATGATGTTGCTTGCCTTACCTCTTGCTTAATTTATTTCAGGACCATCAGAAATCCAGTAACATATGCCTTTTGCAGATGGTAATTCAAATAAAGTTATTTCAGTACTGTAGATCAATTTAGAGAAATATCATAATGTGTCATTTTAGCCTGTTGTGTGTGTATTGCTGCACTGTCTGTAATAGTGGCAGCACTGTTAGCTGTTTAGCATATATTGCACCATAGTAGTGCAGGTATTAGTGCATGCCTGTGTTTCTCCCTTTTTATCATAAGTGACAATGGCAATGTGGGCCCTGAGCCAACTGATGTCAATGTTTCATCAGACACAGATGATGATGGTGGCAAAACTGAGGCACATTCAGGGGGTGCAGAAATTGAATCTGACACAGAGGTTCACAATGAGCCACCCCCTTATTTTTTCCCATACATAGCCTGTAGGCCTACACCTACCCAATCCACTGAGCCCACAGATATAGGACAGGTGGAGGACAAGGACACTGAGCATGGAAGTGTGGCTACTGCAGTTTCAGTGCCTGTTGAGTCTGGCTGTAGCAAATTGTTGGCGAGGTGCCACTCAGGAGGGTTGATGGTGTGCTTGCAGGGGCCCTGCTGCCCCTCCTTCACCTGGTGCAGGTGTCTCTTCCCATGTCACTCAATGTATATTTAGGCTGTCACGGAGGCACAGGCATGTTCAGAAAGGCGCTCCATACAAATGCTCAGGGTTGTGGATGTTGCACAAGCTGGCATGCGTGACTGCCTACACCATGTTGCCAATGCACTGGATCGGAACAATGACATGTTGGAACGAGAGGTGACTGTGATGCTCCGAAGGGTGTCTGCCCTAGAATGAACAGTGTCTGTGATGCAACATCTGCTGGGAGGGGAATGGCATCCTCATGGGCGTAGATCAGCCACAACATCTGCTGATAGCCAACATGGCCATTCCTGAATATGTTTCCTTAGTGGCAGTTCTTATGCTGGTCCATCGATGAGTATGCTGTCCACACCCAGACATGGCAGGTAATGGAATCATGGTTTTTGGCATTCCTGTGAAGGGAAAATGTCCAGCAGACATCGGTCATGTTCAGGTAGCAGCACTGCATCTGACCTTGGGCATGGAAATGCCAGTGCAACTCCTGGCAGAGCCAGTTCGCATGGTCAGGGGTGACAATGATGAAGTGCCACCTCTACCATGCACAGCTCACACCTGTCTGACATACCAAGACTTAGAGCTAGCACTGAGCCTGGCTGTGTTCATGCAGACTCTCACACACCACTTTCACATGGAGGACCCCTACAAACAGACACACAGCATTCCTGCTTCCCTTTCTACCTCACACACACACTCACTGACTTTTTGTCAGCTTAGGCCTCCTGCCCCCTTCACCTTCTGCAAGTGATGATAACTATCATATCCCTGTTTGTCTCTTTTGGATTCAGGAATACAAAAGCTTTGTGTCTGATGCACAGGGTGCATAGCTTCATTAGTGCCTAGTATATCTGCATTTGTGTTATTGAATTGAAATTGTACCTGTCATTTATATTTGCATTGACAAATTATACAGTGGATAGCATCATCATGTCAGCACTTTCTAGTGTATTCTCTTATAAGGGTTGTGAAGTCAGGAAATGAAATGTGTCTCCTTACTTTATTTTACTTTAAAACCTTTCTCTTTAATATTTTCCAGTACATACATATGGTGCGTATCACAAGACATGCCATCACATTCAGATCTCAGGATTGTATGTCAGCACTGTAGTCAGACCACAAAAAAAGGAAACTCATTGTGCAAATGCTGGTTATAAGCAAACACAACCAAAACAAGAAAAAAAGCCAAACCAGCAACGTTGAAGGATAAAATCGTTAATAACACTTCCAAACACAAAGCTTTCAGGTATAAGCACCCTACTTATACCCGAAAGCTTTGTGTTTGGAAGCACTGTAGTCAGACTCATCAGAACAGTAATACAGCATAATGCTCTCTTTTGCATCAGCCTCACCAGACATGTAGCAACTGGACAGATCACAGGGCTTTCTCATCAAGATAACACAGGGCTTACTAACCATGACATGCTGTATGTGGGTAAATTGAAAGACATGTTACTGTTTTCTGTCTGGTATCACATTAAATTGTAACTGTTATTGTAAGCCTCTTACTTTTGGTTTAAGCACTTGAGCTTCAGACCAGTTGTCTTACATTAACAACATTTGTAGTCTACACCCTGTGGGAGCAGACAGTAACTTCTGCCCTTCTGAGCTGGGAATTGCTGGTTGAATGCATATTGTGCCTGTTGTTCTAAGTGTCTTTGTTATGGTTTAAACACTTGGACTCCAAACCAGTTATTTTACATTAGGAAGGTTTGTGGTGTAAACTCTTGTGGCAGGAGAGTACAGCTTATACCCTCATAAGCTGAGAATTGCTGGTTGAAGGCTTATTGTGTCTGTTATTCTGAAAGTGTCTTAGTCCAGGTTTATGAACTCGGATTCCAGACCACTTATTTCACAATAGGAAGGTTTATTGTCTATACTCTTGTTGAAGTATTCTACTGAATTGCTGCTTTTTTAAACTGCTTTTTTCTGTTGTTGTGATTGTGATTGTCTGCACTTTAAATTTCTAGTACGTCTGCATTATATAGCATAGGCTCAATTCAGGCTTACTGAATTTACACTGTTTGGTATAATTTGAGCACTAAACAAGCCCTCTTACATTAAAAAGTCTGCCCTGCACCCATGTGGCAGAAGTGTGTAGCCAGTGGAATAAGATTCAGTCTTGGCCTTTCCTTTGTTTTTATTGTTTAAAATTGTTTAACTTTGCTTGAATTTTAGCATTGTGTTTGGCTGGGTTTGCATTCAGTTTACTGGAGCTACTCAGAGCTTGAACTGCTGCCCTGTGAGCAACTCAGGTGTGCAGTGTGAAACACTGACTCATTTTTCTACCCCAAGCCCTCCATAGAAGAGACACTTTTTGTTAGTCTTACAGCAAAACCTGGTCCATCTAGCCCACTCCCCACTAGTTACTACAGTATAAACCTTCCATAATGGATGGATGCTTCCCCACCATTTCTCCAGATAGCCTGATTGACATGGGCACCCTCAGACAAAGTAGCAATTTCCTCATGTATACTGACAACCAGTTACTACTAAAACAAACAAATACAAAATGTGAGAGCTTTATCTATACCATGAATTTAGAATCAATTCTCTCATTATAAACAAAACATGATTGACATCAACAATTGGCTTAGCTTCTGTTGTCATTCCAAGGGGATCCAGTATCTGTCAGCCTGGGAAGATATGGTTGACAATCCACAATGCATTGCCACAGATGGTTTTCACCTGTCATCTCTTGACTTTCGGTTACTGGCAAAGGTACTTGCCTCCCCTATACTGGTCTTTTTAGGCAATGTCAGAACAACTAAATTCCCAATGTAAAAAATGCCACTAAAGACAAACTGAAGGTTATGCTGCTTAATGCAAGGAGTGTAAATCAGAAACTGCACTCATTGGAAGCACTCCTTATCTTGGAAGATGCTTATGTCTGTGCAGCCACAGAGACATTGCTCAAGGCCACAGAGTGTCCCCCAGCCATTCAAGGCTACAATGCCTTCCGCACATTCAGACATCAAAACGAGCATGAAAGAACCAAAGGCAGAGGTGTGCACATCTTCATTAAAGACAAATAGACCCCATGACTGGTCAAACAGTACAAGTCCATAGCGTTACTCCAAGTCCAACAAACTGTAGGTAAAACCCCCTTCCATATTATTGTTAGCTATAGGTTCCATACAGTAACCCATGAAAACCACTCTGTCTACATGGGCCTACTTGAGTCACTCACTATATAGCCAAACACCTTGGTCATGTGTGATTTCAACTATCCTTCCATCAGTTGGAAATCATATATGAGCACAAACACGCTTACCCTAAGGTTCCTGGACTTTTTTAATACACATGCTCTGTAACCAATAGTCTGTAGTCTCACAAGGGGCTTGAATGTGCTAGACTTAGTACTCACCAACATAGGAGAGCTCTGCATTAACCCAAGTGTGTTGGCCTCCCTGGTCAGGTCAGATCAGAATTCAGTCTCATTTGACTTAACGATTATACCTGATACCCCCTCAAGAGCAGAAAGGGTGAATATTTCTCCAAAGGAAACTATAGCTTTCTAAACAATGCCATAAATAGTTACATACCCCCTACTACCACTGTCAGCAAAGACTGCTATACAGAGGTCTACACAAATGTCCTGTATAAACACCTATCCAAAGGTATAGAGTCGGCTGAACCTGAATGGATCAAAACAAGGTCCTCACAGAAAAACAAGCCACCCTGGTGGGCATCAATCATACATAGGTTATACAACAAGTGAAAAAAATAATCTCTAAGAACAAGAGGGAACTGACTCAGCAGAGGAAGGACACCTTCCACAGCTTGAACAAGCAAATTATCTTGTAAAGTTCTCTAAAGCTACGTACAAAGCTAAACTAGCATCCCTAGCTAAAGATAATCAGGAACCATTTTTAGCTGCATCAGAAATATAAAAGGAAAGGGCCAGCTTTGTGCCAAACTAGTAGTGGATGGTACCACTCATACTGACCCTGATGGCATCATCAACCTGCTAGCAGACAGATTTGGGGCAAACTTCATCCCCTTCTGTCCCCACCAGACATACCCCAAAGCATACCTATCACCAGTCCTCTACCTAGTATCTCAAAAGAGTAGATAATAACCACGCTCTCCATGGCCAAAAACACAGCCTCTTTGGGACCAGATAACATTCCAGGCTGCCTACTAAATGGTCTGAAACAGGACCTAGTAAAACCAATTTGCACTTTCTTCAACCACAGTGTAAGTACTGGCTTTGTCCCATCAAAGTGGAACACAGCAACATTAATTCCTTTGCACAAAAGGGGTCCGTCAACTGACCCTGAGAACTATAGACCCATAAGCCTAGGCAGCCTTATCTGCCAGGCCATGGAGAGAATAATCATGGACCTGATCAACAAAGATATAGATGACTTTCAAACTCTTGACCTGACACAATTTGGCTTCATTAAGGGTAGATCATGCTTATTAAACCTGGTGGAATTTTTTGGGAATGCTGCCAAGGCCCTTTTCAAAGGCAAAACACTACATACAGCCTATCTTAATTTAGCCAAGGCTTTTGACACGATCCCCTATTCAAGCATCATTGAGAAACTTACACAGCTCGCCATGGAGAGTGCGGTCATTATCTGCTCTTATCACATGGGATCACCCATTACCAACAGTTCAAAAGATAGATGCTAGAAAACCAGATATAGTGGTCCAAGAAAAGAAGACAAAAGGAGTATTGATCATTGAACTTGCCAAACCCAGTGACTTAAGTGTCTTGCGTACAGAGAGACACAAAGTCATAAAATACCAGGTTCTGCAGGCAGAAATGAGAGCAATGTGGAAGAAAGATACCCAGGTAGTTCCAATAGTAGTAGGAGCAATGGGTCTTATAAAAAAAAATCGACAATCATATTTAGATATGTTACCAATCCATGCAACGCCATACAAATTGCAGGAGTCATTACTGGGCACATTGAGGCTGCTGTGAAGAGCACTTTTGACTGACATCAAAGATTGAAACAATACTAATTTCATGAACTTTAATCATACTTTGACTTAGGCATGGAGCCCATTCTTGTCATTGTATTAGAAACCCAAAAGATTTGGAGAAATTAGAAAAAACTGGGAAGTGGGCTACATACATGCTGGTTTACAAAGTCCACTGAACATGTGGGAGAAACAGACAAATGTAGATTTTGTAAACAGAATTGAAAACAATCGCACACCTCATTGCTGGTTGTAATATACTAATGGCAGAAGGACTGTATACTGAAAGGCATAATGTGCAAGACTGTTGCACTGGGGATTGTGCAAACATCATGGTACTGAAGTGGCTGAAAAATACTGGAAACATTAGGCACAAAGCATCATAAAAAATTATGAAATTTACATCACATGGGATCACTCATTAACAACAGTTCAGAAGATATATGCTAGAAAACCAGATAAAGTGGTCCATGGAAAGCAGACAGAAGTAGCATTGATCATTGAAATCACCACACCCAGTGACTACAGTGTCTTACGTACAGAGAGACACAAAGTCATAAAATATCAGGATCTGCAGGCAGAAATGAGAGCAATGTGGAAGAAAGATACCCAGACAGTTCCAATAGTAGTAGGAGCAATGGGTCTTATAAAAGATAATCTACAATCATATTTAGATATGTTACCAATACATGTAACCCCATATGAATTCCAGAAGGAGTAATTACTGGGCTCATTGTGGGTGCTGGGAAGAGCACTTTTGGCTGACATCAAAGATTGAAACAATAGTAATTTGATGAACTTATTTGTACTTTGACATAGGAATGGGGTCCATTCCCCTCATGATATTGGAAACCCAAAAGACTTGGAAAAACTGGGAATTAACCCATATCTCACTAAATGGATAGCCCACTGGATCACAGACAGAACACATACAGTCAAAGGTGGGGATTCCACCTCCAGCACCAGACCAGTTACCACTGGTGTACCATAAGGATCTTTGTTATGGCCCCCTACTCTTTTGAATGCATTTCTCAGAAGTCCTGGGGAAAAGAGATGGCCTGTGGCTTACCATGTCACCAATGACTGCAAACTGGGTGCAATCATTGAGTCCCCCAACAATTATGACATACTACAAAAAGGCCTTGCACAGACAAATGACTGGTGCCAAAGCCATGGAGTCAAAACAAATGCAAAATAATGCATTATCATCCCTTTCAGCAAAAGGGAAGTCCCTGCACATTACAGTATTAACAGTACCCCCCTTAGCTGAAACCCTGTGGTGAGAGACTTAAGAACACAGGTTGATAGCAATGGTAACTTCAATCAGCATGTGTCCACAGTGGTAAGGAAGACCTTCTATGTTGCACATCTCATAAATAAGGACATCACATCAGAGCTAAGAATGTTACAACTCTCCTGTACTCATCCCTCATTAGGCCACTAATAGAGTACAAAGCTCCCTTCTGTATGTACCTCACCAGACACTTACAGCAGCTGGAGAGACCTCAGAGGTTTCCCACAAAGACAATTCAGGGCCTGCAACACATGACCTCCATGGACAGACTGAAGGCCCTGTCACTGTACTCTGTATCTTATAGGCTGCTGAGGGGCGACTTGTGCCAGGCCTACACAGCAATCTCAGACCGTGCCCTAATGGAAATGCTGCACATCCACAAGTAACATGGGACAAGATTCATTCACTCTAGGGATCTTAACCTAGCCTGTGACCATAAAGGGACATGCTGGAGAAACTGATATGTTCCACTCCTTTGGAACAAACTCACAATTCACATTAAACAGAGCTCCTCAATGACCCTATTTAAGTACTTAGACAACTGGATTGGAGACCATATATTTACCATGGGTGTGTCACCCATGTGCCTCTTGGATAAGGGCAGTTGGTGCTGATCATGCACTTGTGCTGCAAGTATAGACCATACTTGTTGGTCGATAAGGGAACAATGGTATAACATGGCTGGGCTTTTAAAGACTCTATGACCAATAGCCTAGTAAATTCATATGAATCTAAGGTGACATCTACCTGGGCTTCAGGCCAGTGTCTGATCCTGCCCTGGTGGGACAGTTACATATGCAATAATGTGATATAGCTGAATACATCAGCATTGTCTGTAGAGCATATTTTAGTACATCAGCATTGCCTATTGAGCATATGGTGATAACAGTGTCCCACATGCCTGTGTAAAACACTCTCTGTAATGTCAAGTAACAGCTCTCACACACACACACACACACACACACAATTGACTGCAGTGAGAATAGAACCCCTACCTAAGTACACAGACTACAGAACACAGTTCTACATGCAAGCACCATGGCACAAGTCTGACTTTTACATCTCTGCAGGTCAAGTAATAGTGGATGACATCAGGAACCCATGTGGGAGACAAAAGGTTGGAAGGGCTGCATGAAATGGATGTATAGGCTTGTGCAAGTATTAAAGGACTTTCACTTCCCTGCTATAAAAACCTCATTTTCACAGTTTTTACGCTTGTATTCCGCTCAGCAAGTGCCTTCCAGGTGTTCTGCAGAGTCTACAGCAGCAAAGAGACAAAAGAGTGACTTTGGAGTGATTAAGTATCACTTTTCTGCTTTTCTTGCTGTCTTAACTAATTCTGCCTAAAACGCCAGTTTTTATTTTCAGAGAATCTGTGATTTAAAAAGTTTGTTATTGTAGACAACTCTGCACAGCTCCTCTTGGTGTCCTGCAGAGTGATACAGGCAACTGGTAGGCTACACACTCAAGTGCGCTATCCAAATCAAAGCATTTACTGTGTTTCTGTACCTAATTTCTGCTACTTAAAAAAAAATATCCTTGTTTCCCACCTTTACTGAACTAGAATAGTCCAGTCTTCAGATATTGCTGATCTCTGGGCTGTGCCATAGTTCCTGTGTAGCCCATATCCTTATTTGGATAGGAGGAAGCTTCTTTGTTCACCAGTGAGAGTGGGAAGCTCTGAGCAGCCTATCTGTCCCTTGAGGAGTGGTTCCAGCCCAGTGACTTGTAGGTTATTGGCTGTTTTGGGCCATTTCCTATCTCTTTCTAACCCCCTGCTTTAAAGCCAGCTTTAGCGCACTTTTGCGCTTGTAATTTAAAGTTTGTCCTGTTTGTTGCATTTACCTGTTGAGGCTACACACTCAAGTGCGCTAGCCTATGTTACATATTTATTGCATTTTCCTGCTGTTTGTTGCAAAAAAAGAAAAAAAAAAAAAAAAATTATCCTTGTTTCCCGCCTATCCTGACCTAGAGTAGTCCAAATACAGGCTTTGCTGTATTCTGGACTTTTGGAAAGTTCCTGTGTTACCCATTTCCTTTCTTGGATAAAGGGAGGCTTCTTTGTTCACCAGTGGCAGTGGGGAGCTTAAAGCAGCCTATCTATTCCTGGAGGAGTGTTCCCAGCACAAGAATCCGATAGTCTATTGGCTGTTTTGGGCCAATTTCTAGCTCTTTCAAGTCCTCCTGTATAAAACCCGTTTTAGCGCGGCTTTGCGTGATTTTGCGCATAGCGCAGCATCAAGCAGTGCCACTTAATTTGGTTTAAACCTTTCTCGGCTCCACAAAGTCTGCTCTTCACTTTTTCCCCTTAGAACTGATCTAGTTCTCATAATAAACACCCTATTCCTACTCTAAAGCCTGGCACTTGCTCACTAAAGCAATTATATAAGTCAGCACTAAAAAATTAAAAGTACTACACCCTCACAAACTCCCCTTGAGTACCTTGTTCCCCATTTGGTCCTTTTTTCAATTATAAAGGAATTCCCAATACTATTCTAGCATGTCCAAAGGTCAGTTGTCAATCTCCTCTCTGGTCCAGCTGGTGAATCTGGGAATCTTGAGGCAATGTTACAACTGCCTCATGTACACAGACAACCCTCTCCTCCTCCCAACAAATTCCAACACATATGAGAGATGCAACCATATAGCCAAACTGGAGGCCAAGCTCTCTCAACTCAGTACTGGCATAACCAGTCAGGAGGAGAAGGAAACCATACTCACTACATCTCCAGTCTCACATAGACCTACCATGACAGCAAACCAAACACATAAACACACAAAAACATACTCGGAGGCTCTAAATAAAAATCTGCCTAAGCAGCAGAGACCTCCAAAGCAGACACCCAAGCAACCTCTACCCCAAAACAAAACACGTGCAACACATAGCTCACAAAGCCAGTGTGCTGAACATTCACAGCCCTTAAGGCTAAACAACACACCTAACACACTTGTAACAGGTGACTCTATTGTCAGGCACACTGATGTCCCGCTCACCAGGCTGAACAAGGAGAAGGTCACGGTGAGCTGCCTGTCGGGCGCTAGGATCCGTCACATAACACAAGCACTCAGATCACTCCAAGGTAAGTACAAATATGACTCAGTCATTGTCCATGCTGGTGTGAATGACCTGAGACATACCTCCCTGGACTACATGAAAAGAGACATAGAGGAGCTCTCTGAGCATGTAGCCCAGGCCGGTATGACCCTGACCTTGAGTAGCATCTTACCCTCACCAAGAATGATGCCACAATATGAAGACAAGATGATCAATTTCAACAATTGGCTTACGTATTGGTGTCATTCAAAGGGGATCCAATGCCTGTCAGCCTGGGATGACATGCTCGACAAGCCACAATGCTTCGCTAGGGATGGCTTGCACCTGTCACCCCTGGGCTTTTGGATATTGGCAAAGGCTCTTGCCACCCCCATAGTGTCTTTTTTAGGCAAGGCTCAAAAGACAAACCCACCTCCATAGGTATCACAAGGGATAAGAAACTAAGAGTAATGCTACTCAACACCAGAAGTCTAAACCTCAAGATGCATGCACTCAAAACTCTCCTTAGCATTGAGAACATCAATATCTGTGCAGTAACAGAAACCTGGTTCAAGGCTCCCGAGAGCACCCCAGCACTACCAGGTTATAACTCATACCATGCTTTTCAGCCCCAAAACTTTTACCGAACCACAAAAGGAGGGGGAGTATTAATATTCGTCAAAGATACCCACACCTCCAGGTTGGTGGCACAGCACGAATCATCAGAGACTATCCATGTGCAACTAACAGTGGGTAAAACTGCCTTCCAGTTTATAGCCTGCTACAGACCACCATCCCAAACCCAGGAACCCCACTCGGCCTTCCTGAGAACACTGGAAAATATGAAGGTCTCTCCAAACACCATTATATTGGGCAACTTCAAATACCCAAACATAGACTGGGAGCATTACTCTAGCTCCAACACCCTAGCCCAAAGGTTCCTAGAATTTATAAACTCAAATGCTATGGAACAACTTGTTACCACTCCCACAAGAGGGGAAAACATACTGGACCTGATCATCACCAACATGGGGACTCTATGCTCCAGACCAGAAGTGTATCCCTCACTGGTAAGATCAGACCATAAACTAATATCACTGGATATTCACATCCCGTCCCCACCCCCTGCCCAGAAAACTACAGTGAAAAACTTCTCTAAAGCAAATTTCACACTCCTCAAAACCGAGGTGGAATCCTTCAAAGTCCCCGAGCCTGTGGAAAATAAACGCATTCTATGAACACCTTCATGCATGGATCATGCAATCCCAAATAAAACCAAGACCCAATCCTCCAAAGGCAGACGTCCTGTCTGGTGGACCCCAGCCATAAACAAACTATACAATAGAAGGAGGAAGCTACTACATGATAGAGCAAAATCCCAAAAAGGGAAGGCATCTCTGATCAGTATTAGCAAAAAACTATGGGCACTCATAAAATTGTCTAAGGCCAGCTTCGAGAGAAAAATTGCACAGGACACTAAGGATAATCACAAGGCTTTCTTTAATTATGTTAGGAACCTGGGTGGGAATTCCCAGATATGCTCAAAATTACTCCAAAATGACAAAAAATACATCGAACCCACAGACATTGCCAACATCCTAGCTGACAGGTTCAGCGCAAACTTCTCCCCCCCCGTCCCCACCAAAAGGGAAAATATCTATCCCAGCAGAATGCTGCCCCCCTGACATCTCAGATGCTGAGGTAAGTGCCGCCCTCTCCAAAGCAAAAAACACAGCATCAATGGAACCAGATGATGTCCCGGGCTGCGTCCTACATGAACTCCAAGAAGAGCTAAACCCAAACATAAAACTACTGTTCAATCTCAGCCTTACTACAGGATATGTACCCAAAGAGTGGCGTACAGAAACAGTGGTCCCTCTCCACAAAGGTGGTGCCTCAATGGATCCTGGAAACTATCGCCCTATAAGCCTGACTAGCTTAGTCTGCAAAGCTATGGAAAGGATCATCATGGACCTCATAAATAAAGATATTGGGGACCTACAGACACTGGATCCTACCCAGTTCGGCTTTGTTATGGGCAGACCCTGCCTCTTAAACCTGGTCATAGGTTCATAGGTTCATAGGTTTATACTAGGCTATCTGCCCTAAGGCATTTATAAGCCTAGCCCAAAGTTTTGTGGCTTACTCCACCCCTAATATGAAAAAATACTGTGCCCATTAGTTTGTTGTGCCTCTGTCCAGCAGTGACACAGAGATGATTCCCGGGGTAAACCTACGATCTCCCATCCACAGGTCAAGATTTCTCTTGAACAGAGCCAGCAAGGTGCTCTGCCTCACATGGACCGGGATTTTATTCCACAGCATAGGGAGTCTCTGAGTGATAAATCTATCCCTCCAGCACATCCTATTTATATCCGTGCTAAGGTTTAAGTCGCTTGCTCTAGTGGTTTTGGTGGATTTGGATTTTTTGAGGTGGAGCATGTCCATTAATTCCGGGTTGGACATGGCCTTGTATGTCAGGCACATGTCACCTCTGAGCAGATGGTATGCGACTGAATAAAAAGGAGGTCATTGTCCCACTGTACTCATCCCTCATTAGACCCATTATAGAATACAACGCCCCATTTGGTATGTACCTCTCAAGACATCTGCAACAACTGGAAAGGCCTCAGAAATACCTCACTAAAAGAATCACAGGCCTAAAGCAGATGCCCTACGCTGACCGCCTTAAAAAACTCCAGCTATACTCTGTCGCATATCGTCTACTCAGAGGCGATCTCTGCTTAACATACAAGGCCATGTCAAACCCAGAGCTGTTGGACATGCTACACTTAAAGAAATCCCAATCCCTCAGAGCTACACGCCCAGGGATCTAAACCTTGTCATCACAATAAACAAAACATGCTGGAGGGATAGGTTCCTGACCCAGAGACTCCCCAGACTCTGGAATAGATTGCCCATACATGCCAAGCAGAGTGCCTCTTTGGACCTCTTCAAGAGGAACCTTGACGATTGGATGGGAGAAAGGAAATTCACCCCAGGGATCACGTCAGTCGCCCTGCTAGACAGGGGTCCAGGAAAGTAAATAATGTGGGAAGAAATAGCCAGGGAATTGTTATGGCTAGGCTTGTATAGGCCCTAGGGCTGATAGCCTAGTACCAACCTATGAACCTATGAATAGAGCTGGAGTTTCTTTAATCTGGCAGCATATGACAGATTTTGGAGCCCCTTTATCCTTTTGGTGAGGAACTTTTGGGGTCTCTCCAATTGCTGCAGATGTCGGGTGAGATACATCCTGAATGGGGCATTGTACTCGATCATTGGTCTGATAAGTGAAGAGTACAGGGGAACAATGACCTCACTAGATCTGGATGTGAATCCCTTCATGATCAGGTGGCAATGTAGAAGGTCTTTCTAACCACTTTAGCAACGTGAGTGTCAAAAGAAAGGCCACTGTCAAACTGGGTCCCCAGGTCCCTGATAACCTCTTCTGTGCTTAGTGGATTGCCACCTATATGGTAGCTTGGGGTTACCTTGTTTTTCCCGAAGGGTATGACTATACATTTTTTGGCGTTTAACTTCAGGCCATGGCTCTGGCACCAGCTATCTGCTTCTGTGAGTCCCTTCTGAAGGATATCCGTGTCCGATGCACTTTCCACTATGGCGCCCAGTTTGCAGTCGTCTGCAAACTTTGTCAGCCAAAGTCCTCCCATGTTGGCCTGTACTTCTGAGAAGTAGATGCCGAACAATAGGGGGCCAAGGACCAAGCCCTGTGGGACACCACTTGTGACCGGCTTGGAGTCTGACATAGCGCCAGCAACTCTAACCCTGTGGGTTCTGTCCTTAAGCCAGTTTGCAACCCATCTTGTGACATATGGGTTTACATTTAAGCTGATAAGTTTTTCTACAATACCCGAGTGGGGTATTGTGACGAAAGCCTTTGCAAGGTCAAGGTAGGCTGTATGGACTGCCTTTCCCTCATCAATGGCCTTGGTGACTGTTTCGAAGAAGCCGACCAAGTTCAAAAGGCATGATCTGCCCTTGACGAAGCCAAACTGGGTCGGATCCAATGTCTGCAAGTCCCCTATATCTTTGTTTATGAGCTCCATTATGATCCTCTCCATAGTTTTGCAGACTAGACTTGTTAAGCTTATGGGGCGGTAATTACCAGGGTCCATAAAGGCACCGCCTTTGTGGAGTGGGACTACAGTTGCCGTATGCCACTCCTTGGGCACGTATCCTGTGGTAAGGCTGAGATTAAACAGCTGCCTTATGTGCGGGTTTAATTCCTCATTTAGCTCATGTAGCACACAGCCGGGGACACCATCCGGTCCCATTGATGCTGTGTTTTTAGCTTTAGAGAGAGCAGCTTTCACCTGCGCATTTGAGATGTCTGGGAGGCTACACTCCACTGGGATAGTTATCTCTCTTTTAGGGGGGGAGAGGGGGGTGAAGTTTGCACTGAACCTGTCTGCCAGTATGTTGGCAATGTCTGTGGGTTCAGTGATTTTTGTATCATTTTGGACTAATTCTGAGCATATCTGGGAGTTTCCACCCAGGTTCCTAACATAGCTGAAAAAGGCCTTATGATTGTCCTTTGAATCCATGGCAATTTTTCTCTCAAAATTGGCCTTAGTTGATTTTATGAGTGCTCGTATTTTTTACTAATAATGATCAGGGTGACTTCCCTTTTATGGACTTTGTTCTATCATGTAATAGCTTTCTCCTCTTATTGTAAAGTTTGTTAATGGCTGGGGTCCACCAGACTGGACGTTTGCCCTTTGTGGAAAGAGTCTTGGTTTTATTTGGGATTGCCTGATCCATGCAGTCCTGGCGGTGTTCATAGAAGGCATTTGTAAGGGCTTCCGCAGCTTGGGTTGTGGTTTCCTCTGGCTCAGGGGCCTTGAAGGATACCACAACAGTCTTGAGTAGTGTGAAGTTTGCTTTAGAGAAGTTCTTCACTGTGGTCTTTTTTGTTTGGGGTGGGGGCGGGATGTGGATTTCCAGTGAGATTAGTTTATGATCAGATCTCACCAATGAGGGATATACTTCCGGTGTGGAGCATTTTGTCCCCATGTTTGTGATAATGAGATCTAGTATATTTTCTCCTCTCATGGGAACAGTGACTAGCTGTTCCATGGAATTTGAATTTATGAAATCCAGGAACCGTTGGGCTAGAAAGTTAGGGCTTGAGTAATGTTCCCAGTCTATATTCGGGTAGTTGAAGTCACCCAATATGATGGTGTTTGGAGATACATTTATACCCTCCAGTGTCTTCAGGAAGGCTGTGTGGGGTTCCTGAGTTTGAGAGGGTGGCCTGTAGCATGCTACAATTTGTAGAGCAGTTTTGCCTATGGTTAGTTGCACCTGGATGGTTTCCGAGGCTTCGTGCGTTGCCACCAACCTGGAGGTGTGGGTATCCTTTATGAATATGGATACACCCCCTCCTTTTGTGGTGTGGTCCAGGTTTTGGGGTCGGAACGCATGATATGAGGTAAAACCTAATAGTGCCGGGGTGCTCTCAGGAGCCTTGAACCAGGTTTCAGTTACAGCAGAGACATCGATGTTCTCCATACTGAGAAGGGCCTCGAGTGCGTGCATTTTGAGATTTAGACTTCTGGCATTGAGCAGCATTACCCTCAGTTTCTTCCCATTTTTGTTTTCTAGGGTGGTAGGTTTAGAATTTGAGCCTTGCCTAAAAAAGGCACTATGGGGGTGGCAAGAGCCTTAGCCAATATCCGGAATCCCAGGGGTGACAGGTGCAAGCCATCCCTTGTGAAGCAGCGTGGCTTGTCAAGCATGTCATCCCAGGCAGACAGACACTGGATCCAATTTTAATGACACCAGACATTAAGCCAATTGTTAAAGCTGATCATCTTGTCTCTATATTGTGGCATCATTCTTGGTGAAGGAAGGATACTGCTCAGGGTCAGGGTCATACCTGCCTGGGCTACATAATCAGAGAGCTCCTCTATGTCTCTTTTCTTGTAGTCCAGGGAGGTACGTCTCAGGTCGTTCACACCAGCATGGACAATTTCTTTGAAACAGTCACCAAGGCCATTGACGAGGGGAAGGTGGTCCACACAGCCTACCTGGACCTCGCAAAAGCCTTTGATACAATACCCCACTCGGGCATTATAGATAAGCTCACCAGCTTAAATATAAACCACTATGTCACTACATGGGTTGCAAACTGGCTCAAGGACAGAACCCACATGCTTAGAATTGCTGGAGCCATGTCAGACTCCAAACCAGTTACAAGTGGTGTCCCACAAGGCTCAGTCCTGGGACCTCTCTTGTTCGGTATACATTTCTCGGTGGTACAGGCCAACACGGAAGGACTGTGGCTGACCAAGTTCGCAGATGACTGCAAACTGGGTGCCATAATCAACTCTCCAGCCAACACAAGCATCCTACAAAAGGGCCTCATAGAAACAGACAACTGGTGCCAGAGCCATGGCCTCAAGCTAAATGCCAAAAACCCCTTTGGCAAAAACAAAGTGCCCACAAATTACCTCATAGGTGGTAATCCATTAAGTACGGAAGAAGTAATTAGGGACCTGGGGACCCAAGTTGATAGCAATCTCTCATTTGACAACCACGCGGTCAAAGTGGTTAGAAAAACATGTTATATAGCCCACCTAATCATGAAGGGATTCACATCTAGATCAGGGGAAGTCATCGTGCCTCTTTACTCATCCCTCATCAGGCCCATAATTGAGTACAATGCCCCTTTTGGGATGTACCTTACCAGACACCTGCAGCAACTGGAAAGACCCCAAAAGTACCTCACCAAGAGGATCAAAGGGCTCAAACAGATGCCAAATGCTGCCCGGTTAAAGACACTCCAGCTCTACTCAGTGGCATACCACCTGCTCAGAGGCGATCTGTGCCTGACGTATAAAGCCATGTCCAACCTGGAATTAATGAACATGCTGCACCTCAGAAAATCCAAATCCCATTGAGCTACGCGCTCGAGAGACTTGAACCTCAGCACTGAAATAAATAGGACATGCTGGAGGGATAGATTCATAACCCAGAGGCTCCATTCACTCTGGAATAAAATCCCAGTCCAGGTTAGGCAGAGTCCCTCATTGACTTTCTTCAAGAGGAATCTTGATGAGTGGATGGGAGATTGTAAGTTTACCCCGGGTATCACTTCTGTGTCACTGTTAGACAGAGGCACAGTATACTAACCTCGAAAAAGGGCATAGCAAAATTCATTTAAAATGGGTGGCGAAAGCCAAACACACTCTGGCTAGGCTTATAAATGCCCTAGGGCAGATAGCCTAGTATGAACCTATGAACCTATGAACCTATGACTACCAAGCCATGCCATTGGAGAAGTAAATTTAGGATAGCATGTCTACCCTGCTGAGTTGATATATACACACACACACACACACACACACACACACACACACACACACACACACACACACACACCTGACTGTAGGGAGAATAGAACCCATACTTAAGTACTGAGACTACAGAACGCAGTGCTATATACAAGCACCATAGCACAAGTCTGACTTTTGCATTGCTGCAGGTCAACTTATAGTGGATGACATCAGCAGTGCATATTGGAGAGAAGAAGATGGGAGGCCTGCATGAAATGGATATGTAGTCAGGTGCAGGTATCAAAATACTGGCAAGCCATGCCATTGGAGAAGTAAGTGTAGGATAGCATGTCTACTCTGCTGAGTAGAGACACAGACACACCCAGTTGACTGCAGTGAAAACAGAACCCTTACTTAAGTACACAGACTATAGGACACAGTACTCTACACAAGCGTCACAGTACAAGTCTGACTTTTACATTGCTGCATGTCAACTTATAGTGGATGATATCAGCAGTGCATGTTGGAGAGAAGAAGGTGGGAGACCTCCTGAAATGGATATGTAGGCAGGTACAGGTATCAAAATACTGTCAAGCCATGCCATTGGTGAAGTAACTATAGGATAGCACATCTACTCTGAGTAGAAACACACACACAAACACACACACACACACACACACACACACACACACACACACACACACACACACACACACACACACACACACTGAGTTAATTGCAAGGAGAAAATAACCCCTACCTATTTAAGTGCACAGACTACAGAACCCATCATTTTATGCAAGCACCATGGCACAAGACTGACTTTTACATGTCTGCAGGTCAACTTATAGTGGATGACATCAGCAATGTATGTTGGAGATAAGAAGGTGGGAGGCCTTCCTGAAATGTATGTGTAGGCAGGTGCAAGTATCAAAATACTGTCAACTTATGGGATTGGGGAGGTGACTGCAGGATACACACCTGCTCTTCTGGCTGGACACTCACACACACACACACACACACACACACACACACACACACACACACACACACACACACACACACACACACACACACACAAACACACACACACACACACACACACATATACACATATATACACACTCATGAACACACACACACACACACACACACACACACACACACACACACACACACACACACACACACACACACACACACAGTTAACTGCAGTGAGAACAGAACCCCTACCTATCTAAGTATACAGACTACAGAACTCAGTACTTTATGCAAGCACCACGGCACAAGTCTAACTTTTACATGGTTATGGGTTAACTTATGGTAGATGACATCAGCAGGCCATGTGTGGGGACAACAGGTTTGGAGGTCTGCATAGGCATATAGATTCATAGGTTCATCTGAGGCCAGTAGCCAAACTATAGAGTGTGGCCTAAGTGTGTACAAGCCTAGCTGTGTAAAAACACAAGTACCCTTATTGAGTACAGTTGGATGTTTGACTTTAGCAGGGCAAGGTTGTCAGCACCACTGACTCTCCCTGTCCATGAGGAAGCACTAGCAAATGGGATAGGTTAATTCAAGAAGCAAAAGGAAAATTGACAAGACTTAAAATGGCCTGCAAGGGCAGCTAGCCTAGTACTTACCTATGAATCTATTACCTATATATTGCACTTTGTAGTATGATTGATATATGTGTGTAAAAAATGGTCAGCCCTCAAGATTCTCCTGGTTGTTAGAGGGAGGACCACACATGTATGTCTTGGGAATATATGATGTATACTTAGAATGTGCCCTGCATTTGCAATGTTTCCAGGTGTAGGTTTATGTAATACAAAGGAAATGGATAATAAACACCAATAAGAAAGCATCATATATACAGTTCCATAGTGCATTGAGCAGCAGATTTGTGCGATGGTTAACAAAGTGTTCACGCATGCAAGTTATGCCTGTTTTCACACTGGTAAGAGATGCTCAAGCATGAGCCACATTGTTAACATCAGTAAAAATACTACTATATGTTATATAGTGTATTCGAACCCAGGACCCTTTGTATGTCAGTCCTGCACCTACACCTGTTGCCACAAGAATGTTGAGAAAGGTAGGTATAGGTATTCTGCCACCCTTCGCACAAACCCAATAAATACAGCCATTACCCACTTACACTGTTTGTGCTATACAGCACATCACACAAAAAAAGTGCAATGGAAAACGAGAGTAATAAGAAAGAAAACCTTAGTAGTTGACACATTTAAGTAAAATAAGTGTCTGCTGTCACATGTTAAGGTACTTTCTGTACAAATCCATGACTATTCACTTCATTACTGCTCCAAATTAAGATATGCAAGGATATGCCATAATATTATTACAGAATACATACTAGGTGTAGGATTTACCTTGTAAATGCAATTTGAGACAAATTTATTTCAGGCCTAGAATTTCCTTGTGTCTACTCCCATGGTATTGAAGTATGCAGGAAAAAAACAAAATGTAGGCTACATGGATGCTTTATAGCTTGTTGAATAGCTCCACCATACAGTAACTCACCTGCTTATGCTCTCATTTGCACCTATGAAAAATATCTGCTACTTTACTGAATAATAAACAGCTCAACCATACTGAAAAATCCCCTGCTTATGCTGTCATTTGCACCTATGGCAAACATCTACTACTTTACTGAATATAGAAACTCTGTTATTGCCCATTAGTGCACGATACACACCAATGTGCCTCTGCTTGCACTGATGCTAAAATAAGGTGAACACAGGGGATCTTATTACTTTTGTGCATGCCTGTTCAGCTCAAAATTTTGAAGAAAGGTTGCAGACCCTGTAGTAGAACCCAGGACCTTCTATGCTCTAGCCCTACACATACACATGCTACCACAGGAATAGCTGTAGGACAAGCACCGAGAAACCTGCAATTCATTGCATCATTCCCCAGTGCTCTAAGTACCACATTGTGCAAACAAGGAGGAAAATTAAAAAATAAATTTTAACTTACCGCAGACAGATATGATACATTTTAATAAACAATATGGAGTATGATGATTCCCCTTTATATGATCGAATTTCTCTAAACTCGAAAGTCATAAACTCGAAACCAGAATTCTCGAATTTAAAGAAGCTCGAACATATGAAAGGGACATAAAAAAAAATAACACCTTTCAAATGTTTTCGCAGGGGGGCTTCTCCCCCTGCACTCCCACACCCCCCTACTTAATTATACTTACTCCGAGATCGCACTATAGTGAAGGAAAGGGAAATCTCCCATTCCGCGCTATACGCATAAGCGCAAAAAGGAAGATTTTCCATTCCTCCACTATAGTGTGGTCATAGAACATTCACATTTAAACTGCTAAGGTACAGAGGGACCTGGCCCCCTGCAATAAGGTAAGTTAACGTTTTATTTTTTTAAACCTAAGGCTCCCATTCACAATTTTGAGTGAATGGAAGTTTGAGATTCTGGTCTCGAGATTATGAATTTCGAGCTTCCAGCCATTCGATCTTGTGAAGGGGAACAAGTATGACACATAACTTGTGAATTGTGCATTGGTTACATGCACTTTTACACTTCACAGACCTACATGTACACCTCTGTAAGTGTAACCTGACACAACTCCTTGATGTAATCATTCACTGTTGCCATGCATTCAACACGAACACTGTGGAAGTGCCTGTATGAAGTGAACATCCCTACAAGGTTACGAGTTTTTGGGATTCAGCAATTCTAGTGAGTTGTGACCTCATTTGCATTTTCATCATGCTGACAGCCCTGAATCTACACGGTTGGTAACTGTGTAGGCAGGCAAACTGAAGGTGATCTCAGTGTTATACAGTCATGGAAGGGTATTACTCAGGTATATATCTGCACAGAGTAATGCAGGTTTTGGTATCTATGATTCATGGGGTTTACACTTTTAGCTTTCTACATTAGTTACATTTACATTGTTCATTTGGGGGTGGGGTGCAAAGCTGCATTTATGTCATGGCACTTAATACATAATTGTTGCTATTGTTAATATAATTTTCTAGCACCAACATGTCTGGGAATGTCATAATGTGTGTGGGGTTACATGTTAGGGTCTGTTCTGTACAAATGTACAATTACTTGCTTTAGTTTCCATGTAGACTCCCTTGCGTGGCTGTATTCGGAAAACTTTGTAATACATGGCCAACACAAGCACGGATTCTACATGGTTACTTTACAGCTTGTTCAATCACTCCACTGTGTTGATTTCCTTCATTAGCATACAGTTACTTATGCTGTAATTTGCATGCCACAAAAGTTTCTGTATTTGTGCATGACTGCATGCCGCTAAGCAGAGTTTACTGAATCTAAAACTTTCCGCGACATGCAGACGGTTAAAATTATCATGTAGGCTTTATTGTATACCCCATCAACTCCTTATCCCACTCTTTTTTTTTACATTTGTACTAATTTTTAATTCTTCCATATAAATAAACTTTTAATGAATCCCAGAGAATTACTTCTGAAACTTCTCCATTATTACTAATTCCAATGTATTGATCTATTTCTTTTAGACACCATTCCTTAAAGCCTTTTAATTTTACTATATAAGCAGGGATTCTCTGATTGCAAATCAAATTACTTGGCTTTAAAGTTAATATAAATGTAATAGCATTGTGGTCAGATAAAGGACATGACATTATAAATTCATCTTCAATTTTAGTAAATAAACTACTAGAAGTAAAAACTTTATCAATGTTTGTCTGATCACCAAATGGCAAGCATATGCTGAAATGGTGTCATGCAAAAGAATGCAAAAAATTATGTGTAGCACTATTGTGTTGAAATAGTTTACTTAACTTGTTGTATTGTGCTAACTGTAGAGCTATTACAGCATTATAGGGAAGGAAGCACATGAGAGCAACTCGTTACTTTCAGTCACAAGTGGACACAGCAAAGCATAGAAATAAAGATTTACTTTCAGTCTGCAAAACAGTGCTGTGCAATATAGTATATCAGTCATTTATTTTCACATTGCTGGACATAATGCTGCATAGTGTATATCAGGATGGGAGGTGGTAAGATGGAAAACAATGACTAGACAACATGAAACTAAAAATACATCCTATTTCAAGGTTACATGAAAACATGCACACTGACATTTAGAAGAAAATAGTTTAAAAGATGTCAGTCTTGCAAGGTTGCATTTCTCAGAATAAACACATGGTTGTTATTTATTGCTAGCTTCTTCCACATGTCACTGTTATTGTTTGTTTTGCTTTTTTGCTGTTGTTTGTTTTTTGCAGTATTTACTGGTAAGTATTTTACTCTTTACTAATCATGTAGTATCTGCATGCAGAGTTCCCATTATTGTAGTTAAAAGAAAGTGAACACCCCACAGAAAAGCTTAAATTTACAAATAAAACTGTGTGGGGCATGTATATGGGAGCACTATTAATTGAAGAAAGTGAAATGTTTGACTATGGGACTATCTTATGTATTTATGTTGACATTGCAATGCACATACAGAAATATTTTGGGTCTATATTACGAAAGCGAAAATCCCTAAGCGCGAAAATCCCTAAGCACGAATACCTAAACGTCAACCCCTTTACCGTGAACCACAAAAATCCCGAACGCACTAAATTGCGGAAAAAAAATATCAACCTGTAATAGTTGGCCAACCCCACCACCCGCTACATACTACCTACCTAACTATGCACTATCTTTAACCCCTCCCTAATCCTAAGGTCCGTAACTACTGCACACTTCCCCTACACACATACACCCAAACAAAATAAATAAAACACATACATACATTTAAAAAAAACCCTACATCCAACACTATACTAAACCCCACATACACAACTAACTATGCACTATCCTTAACCCCTCCCTAACCCTAAGGTCCGTAACTACCGCACACTTCCCCTACACATATACACCCAAACAAAATAAATAAAACACATACATACATTTAAAAAACACCTACTTCTAACACTACATTAACTCTTACATACATTACCTATCTATGCACTTACCTTAACCCAAATCCTAACACTAAATTCCTATCTATCGCACACTTACCTTACGGAGCTATACTGCAGACGGGCCAACCAAAACAAATGGACATTTCGAACTTTGCGGTTTTGAACTTTCGCAGTTTACGTACTTTGCGCAATACGGGTCGATGTCTTCATATTCGCCTAAAGGAATCTTCTCTCTCGTAATAGGAACCCAAATATTTTTGCACATTAACAAAGATCCACCCTTGTAAACAGCTTCTCAGGCTGATATTGTCTATAGAGTACATCTTCATAGCTTCTTGGCTTTGATTATGACATTAAGTACTATAGACCTCAAAGTATGTATTCACTGTTCTTCTTATTCACAAGGATTTTGACAGTGTTGTAATCTACCTGCAAATGGACTCTTTAATCTTAACACTCCGTCCTGGACTTCATCCTTCCCAATATAGAACAGCTTTGCTCCCTGCCTATTATAACCTCCTCCCTGGTCAAATTGGACTACAAGTCAGTTACATTTACCTTAAGACTGAAGCCAGAAGCATCCTCCAATAACTCAGCATTCAGAAACTATGCAAAGGCTATTTTTTTTTAAACTGAGTGATTATCTGACTAAATTCAACCCCCCTTCCACCTAGACAATCCCACTGCTTATATAGAATCCTTTACTGCCAAGTTAAATGCACATGCAAATAGTTGTATAAATGCATCTGTCCCACTCAAAAATAATTACAATTTAAAATTAAAAAATAAACCCTTATGGTGGAACCCTAATATACACAGGTTCCATAACAAAAGAAAAAAAAAACTCATTGCATACAAAAATAAATCTAACTCACAAGAAGCCGAAATTTCATAGGTAAGTACTAGGCTAGCTGCCTTTGTGTGCTTTTTTTAAGCCTAGACAATTTCCTTTTCAAAGGTGAGACTCACCCTGTACCCTGTGACTGCAAGGTAAACACCTTAACCATTATACCATTCTCCAAGCCTAAATCCTGCACCTTGTGCCTAGGAGGTAGACACCTTAAACATTTAGCCAGACTCCAAACCCTTGCTGGACTAAACCAGGAACTCTGAATCCTGATCAAATCAACCAAAGCCAGATATGAGGTAAAAATAGCAACTCAGCTGAAAGATAACCACAATTCCTAAAGCCTTCTTTAACTATACTAGAAATCTCAGAAAAAAATGTCCAGCACTGTACAGAGCTAATAGCACATGATCTCATGTACCCAGACCCAGAGGACATAGCCAATCTACTAGTGAACAAATTCAACTCCAACTTCACCACCTCTCTCCTCCTCTAATATTCTAGGATCAAATACCCATATCTACCCTCCCTTACTCCCAAGAACAAGTTCTCAAGCCACTATATAAGGCCAAGAACACTATGTCTATGAGGTCAGAAAATATACCAGGCTTCCCACTGGATAGCCTAAAACATGAATTGCCAGACCCCCCACAGAAGATATTTTTTAACATTAGCCTTAAAGCTGGCTTTATCCTGGATGAATGAAAAACAGCAAAAGCCATTCCCTTGCACAGAGGTGGGGCTACAACAGACCTGGGCAATTACAGACTCATAAGCCTGACCAGCTATTGAAAGGATCATTACAGAACTAATATATATGGATATAGTTGACCTACAGATTCTTGACCCAACCCAGTTTGGATTCATCAAGGGCAGCTCCTATCTAGTAAACCCGGCAGACTTCTTCAAAAAAAGTCACTACTACATTGATAACAACCCCTGAAAACTAATCACCTTGTTAGATATCTGAGAACCTATTTTGGCAATGAACCGCTCTTTGGTCACCACATATCCTCAATTGTAAGGAAGTCCTTTTTAAATGTTCAGCTTATATTGAAGGGTATAGTGTTCAGATCCAAGGACATTATTGTTCCTCTGTACTCAGCACCTATTAGACCAATCATTGAGTATAATGCCTTTTTCAGTAGGCACCTGTCAAAACATTTGTCACATCTCTGCCATAAACCTTAAATAATCACACCAAAATGTTGTATGCTGAGGCAGTAAAGAAATAACACCCAAAGCCTCCTAGAAGTAAGAATACTAGGTTTCAGCAAAAGTCAGGCCACTCATCTATCCGATGCATACCTACCAGCAGCAGCAACAGAAATGTTTTAGTAAGAGATAATTCAATTGTCAGACACACTGACTCATTACTCACAAGGCTGGACAAGGAGAAGGTTACAGTGAGCTGTCTTTCAGGAGCCATGATTCCTGATATTACAAGAGCCCTAAGGACCCTAACTCTTGACAGATATGACTATGACATAGCAGTAGTACATGCAGGGGAGAGCAGCTTGAGATGTAAAAACCCTGAGGATCATGCAGAAAGACATGTCAGAATGTTCCATGCATGTTACAAGTGCAGGTAATACATTGGTCCTGAGTGGAATCCTTCCTCCACCTGATATCTAGATGTAAAGAAAAGATAACTGGTTTCAATAATTGCTTAAAAATCTGGTATCATTCCAGGGAGATCCAGCATGTGTTGACATGTGAAGAGATGCATGTCAGTCCAGCTTGCATTACTATGGATGGCCTGCACTTCTCATTAACAGCCTTTGTCATACTGGCTATAGCCTTTGCTGCCCTCAATGCCTTTTTAGGCAAATTTCATCTGATGGACACTCCAATGTGAATAACATTAGTCACAAAATTAGACCACATTTGTCTGGCTCTCCTCAATGCCAGAAGTCCAAACAATAGCTTTCCTGATCTTGAGATACTGCTTCATTTGGGAAACATCCACTTCTGCACGGTTACTAAGACCTGGCTTAAATGTTAAATAGTGTACTCTGCACCGCAGTTTGTGCTCTTCATGTCTTCAGACCTGCTGTCAACTAGGTAGAGTCTCCATATTTATGAAGGAACAGATTATCTTCAGGCACATCCTTCTGGAGCTGAACTCAAGCTGTACCATTTGAACTACAAATCTGTCTAGATAGGATTAATTATAAAGTGAATAGCTTGTTATAGAGCACCTCCTTTGCCTCTAATGACCATGTAAGATTCCTCAGTGTTCTAAGTGATCTCCCTTTGTTTGTGTCTTTCGGCTTTTCCCGGTTAGGGGTCGCCACAGCAGAACTCCGGTCCACTAATGATTGGCAGTAGATTTTTACGTGCTGGCTTGCCGGGCCTAACACACAACCTTCAATGAAGGAACGCCCATTCATGCATGTCACCATACAGAAGACGCTCTAACTGAGAATCGAACGGGCAACGTCTAACTGTGAGGTGACAACGCTACCCCAGCACCACCGCCACAGTTTTTCTAAGTGATCTCTCTATTAGCATATTATTTTGGATGACTTTAACTACACTTTAATAAAATGGGACACCTATACTTCCATTATAGGATATACTCGAAAATTTCCAGATGCTATAAAGAAAAAACTCCCTTGAGCTGTTAGTAAACTAACCTACAAGAGGAGATTCTTGACCTGATTCTTACAAATATGTGTGCCTCTTGCACTACTCTTCTGGTATGTCATTACCTGGTGAAGTCTGATCACAAAGATGCTATAAAGAAAAACTCCCTTGAGCTGTTAGTAAACGAACCTACAAGAGGAGATTCTTGACCTGATTCTTACAAATATGTGTGCCTCTTGCACTGCTCTTCTGGTATGTCATTACCTGGTGAAGTCTGATCACAAACTTTCAATCTATGTGATGGAAATGAAACCGAAACAATATGTGTGTGTGTGTGTGTGTGTGTGTGTGTGTGTGTGTGTGTGTGTGTGTGTGTGTGTGTGTGTGTGTGTGTGTGTGTGTGTGTGTGTGTGTATATCCAGGCCTGGACTAAAATTGTCCAGTTTTGATTAGTTCTGTACCCTGTTAACAAATTCATATAAATACATACATGTATGCATATAAGCATAAATATATGCATGCATACATACTTATGTATCTGCTTACATATATACATACATACATACATATCCACATTGATAGATAAATACATATGTATATATACATACGTGCCTACCTCAACCTTCAATATGACTTTACCACCCTTGACCTCTATACAACAGCAATCTTCGCTAAAGAATTTTACACCCATTTAGAAAAAGACAGAGATAGCAGTTCCTAATAAGATCATAAGACCATAGGATAATAGGACATACAAGGCAACTGAACCTAGTGGTCTTTCATGCCTTGTCACCACCCACCCTTAAACCTTATTCACTTTTTCAAGGAAGGCTGGACCAGTTAATCCAGGGGGGATTTGTGAATACCCATCCAGTCATCTAGTTCCCATTTGAAGGGGTACAATGTGCTACACTGTTTAACTTATAGTGAAATTCTGTTCCAGAGGTAGGGTAGGCATTGTGTAATGAAACTCTCTCTCTCTCTCTCTCTCTCTCTCTCTCTCTCTCTGTCTCTCTCTCTTTTAATTTCTCCAAATCTTTTGGGTTTCTAATACCATGAAGACAATGTACCCCATTCCTAAGTCAAAGTATGATCAAAATTCATGAAATTAGTATTGTTTCCGTCTTTGATGTCAGCCAGTAGTGCTCTTCGCAGCTCCCACAATGTGCCCAGTAATGACTCCTTCTGCAATTTCTATGGGGATACATGGACTGGCAACATATCTAAACACGAGTGTAGATTCTTTTTTATAAGACCCATTGCTCCTACTACTATTGGAAATGTCTGGGTATCTTTCTTCTACCTTGCTCTCATTTCTGCCTGCAAATCCTGATATTTTATGACTTTGTGTCTCTCTGTATGCAACACACTGTAGTCACTGGGTGTAGTGATTTCAATGATCAATGCTACTTTTGTCTTCTTTTCCTGGACCACTATATCCAGTTTTCTAGCATCTATCTTTTGAACTGTTGGTAATGGCTGATCCCATGTGATGTAAACTTCATCATTTTCTATGATGCTTTGTGGCTCATGTTTCCAGTGTTTTTCAGCCACTTCAATGCCATGTTTGCACAATCCCCAGGGCAACAATCATGCCACATTATTATGCCTTCCGTATATAGTCCTTCTGCCATTAGTATATCACAACCAGCAGCAAGGTGTGCAACTGTTTCCAATTCAGTTTTACAAAACCTTCATTTGTCTGTTTCTTCCACATGTTCAATGCACTTTGTAAACCAACGTGTACGCAGCCCACCATCTTGGGCAGCCAATATTAACCTTTCATCTCTTGGTTTGAATTTGCCTCTCCTTAACCATTCCTGCATTCATTCCTAATCAACATGAGGTTCTTCCAGAAGTTTTCTATACCTGCTACTATATTTATGCATTTTCCACATTTCTTGCCTTTTCATCTGGTCCTTTACCTTATATTCTTTGTTTTGTTTTTTGGTACATTGAGTTGCTGCCTGATTTGTATCTACTTCTGGTTTGATTTCCATTCCTGTTTGACGCCGATATGCTTCTGCTAGATTAAGCAGAGAAGTCATCTTAGATTTAGTCTCCTCATGTTTCAAAACTTTCACTATATTTGGGTCTTGTGAGGTCAGCAGATGTGTGGAGTCCCATGACTGCAGATCTATACATGTAATCAATTTCAAGAAGGCCCATACCTCCTTTGGAATGAGAAATATATAATCTTGGTATTCACTGATTTTTATAAATCATTTGGTGAGTATGAAGTATCCTTCTTGTTTTCTTATCTAGTCTCCTCAACATGTCTTGGGGCCAGTCTATCACTCCAAAACTATAAGTTCAAAACAAAAGCACACAAAAAGTTCCAACTGCTGGTAAAGGTTGCTGCCAAGACAAGAAGAAGTTTCCAAAGCACAAAGCAAGAATGGCAGGGCCACCACAGCTCGCAAGTACAAACACTTTTATTAAATAATAGAACAGATGAGCACTTTCACATTGTGCAACCAACACTTATTCAGATCTAAAAAATAACATCACTACACCATTTAAAAATACTTAATGGTAATTATAAAGACCCTCCTGATCAATTACATCATTACATCAATGTCCTTCCCTTTAGTACAGGTCTTAAGGAGACATATGCATTCAAAACAGAATGTTTGTCAGCTTGAAGCCTTAAAATCCATTTGAGTTCCATAGATTCAGTGTAGTTTATCAAATCAATCCCTAGCACTCACAGGAACAATCTGAAGTACTCTTAAAAAATAATAAAAATTAATAAAAGTGTTTGTACTTGTGAGCTGTGGTGGTCCTGTCATTCTTGTTTTATGCTTTGGAAACTTGTTGTCTTGACAGCATCCTTTACCAGCAGTTGGAACTTTTTTTTCATCGGTTCATAGGTAGGTACTAGGCTATCTGCCCGAGGGCATTTATGAGCCTAGCCAGAGTGTGTCGGCTTTCGCCACCCCATTGATTAATTAACTGATCCTCTATCAAGCAGAGTCAATGAAGTGATCCCAGGGGTGTATTTTCTGTTACCCATCCACTTGTCAAGGTTTCTCTTGAAGAGTGTTAGTGAGGGGCTCTGCCTAATGTAGTTTGGAATTTTGTTCCAAAGCATGGGGAGTCTCTGTGACAGGAATCTATCCCTCCAGCATGTTCTATTTATTGTTGTGGTGAGGTTTAGCTCACTAGAGTGCGTGGCTCGCAGTGACTTATATTTCTTTAGGTGGAGCTTGTCCATCAATTCTGAGCTGGACATGGCTTTGTAAGTCAGGCAGAGATCACCTCTGAGTAAGCGATATGCCACTGAGTACAGCCGGAGTTTTTTCAGTCGGGCTGCATAGGACATATATTTGAGGCCAACAAACCAAAAAGGCTAAACAGCTAAAGACAAGCAAGTAAAAAGGATGTCCAACAGCTGCAGTCAGAATACTTTAAACATAAAACAGTTTATTGTAAAAACTCCACACGTTTTTCATCACCCTCGTAGAGTAACTTCTTCAGAAATACAAACAAATTTCAAAGAAGCAATCTAAAAACCGGCAACTAGTGTCATGTGATATCGTGAACCTATCAGCTCTACTTAGCATTAAACGCATACACCAGTCAATGAATAGAAGTGTCAACTAAAACCCAAAATAAAAAACTATAGTTTACAAATACTTCTAAAAGTAATTTAAACAGAATAATGACTAAAAGTGTCAACTAGAAAACAGTAATAACCTTGATAAACCTATACAATCAAATGTACTTGTTAGGCAAGTTCTCAGGTTAAAAATCGGACAGGTACTGCACATAATAATCATATAAACGCATGCTACAAGCATTATGAGACTTTATCCTAAAAAAGAATACTAATAAAATATAATATTTTTAAATATAAATATTTTTATCATCTCATAAGACTTTTTAATTTTAATAAGCAAGAGATATTGCAATTTTCGTTCAGACCTGGATGTGCAAAGGCATCAAGGGCTAATTGCCATTCCAGTTCACGTACCTCAAGAAGTAAAAAACTGGGTCCTCCTCTAATGTCTGGCGGTATCTGGTCAATGGCTTGAAAGTGAAATATGTGGCCATTACTTAAAGATGAGTGTCTAGCTAATGCATTTTCACTTTTATTTTTATCTATAGCATAAGTGTGCTCGTAAATTCTTTCACAAAACTTCCGATCAGTTTTACCTATGTAAAACACCGGACAGCTGTTGCACTTTGCTAAATATATTATTCCCTTAGATTCATAATTCAATTTATGTTTAATAAAATACTTGCTGTTATTACCTACCTCAAATGAACTACCAGTCCTAATGTGCTTACACATCCTACATGCCCCGCATGTAAACGTGCCATAAGATCTCCCACTAGATCTAGTGATTTTAGTTTCTAGGAGGCTTTTCAGATTAGCCCAACTTCTATAGACAATTTTAGGTAGATGGCCTAGTCTATCAACTATAAAGTTGTCCTTATATAAAAAGGACCAGTTTTTATATAAGATTGTTTTGACCTGTTCACTATCGTTATTAAAACTTGTAATAAAACACACATTATAAGTGGTATTCTTGTCAATCTGGTAATTTCTATCCTGAGCTGATCTGCTGACCGGCATAAAGGTATTGGTAGTTATTATCTGATGGGTAGTGTTGTGGCTCAAAGTATTGTTGTTGTATATTGGATCATCAGGAGACTTAACCTGGAAAATCTGGCCTACATCTATCCGTATCAACAGAGGTTTGAAATAACCATTATTATGTTTGCACTGAATTTTCTCAGTTAGTGAGTCTATTAAAGTAGTAGGATAGCCACGTTTTTGAAACATATCTTTCAGTAGGTGGCATTCAACTAAAAAATCACTATCTAATGAACACATTCTTGCAGCCCTAATAAGTTGACTTTTTACTATTGATCTCTTTTGTGTGTATGGATGGGCGCTAGTGTAGTGCAAGAAAGAGTTACAATAAGTAGATTTCCTAAATATTTTTGAAAGGAATCTCTTGTTAACTGGGTCTTTGATCAATTTAATGTCTAAATAATCAGTGCATTCAGTGTTAAATTTAAAAGTGAACTTAAAGAAACTCGTTGTAGAGTTGAAATAGTTCATAAGTTGTAACACTTGATTCTTGTCACCTCTAAAAATGATAAAGATGCCATCTAAAAATCTAGTATAGTAAATTAAAGAAGTGTTAATTTCTGGTTTATTAAATATAAACAAATTCTCCCAGTAGGCCATGAAAAGGTTTACCAGGCTAGCCCCACATGGTGAACCCATGGTGACACCTTGTTTTTGCAGGTAATATTCACCATTAAACATAAAAAAGTTGTTTGTGAGGATAATGTCAATACGTTCTGTGACTAAATCAATTTCCACCGCTGGTGCATTTTTGTTTTTCAGTGAAAGGGCAATCCATTCTACAGCCTCCAATTGAGAGATAGAAGTATACAGATCAACCACATCAATAGTCAAAAAGTTATTCCCTTGATTAAATTCTAAGCCATTTAACTTTTGTAAGAAAGACCATGAGTCTTTGCATACTTGTAGTTTGAATTTTAAGTATTTAAGTATTTTTGTAAGATGGAATCAACTAATTTCGCACAATGAAAAGTTAAAGAGGCTCTACCGTCAATGACTGGCCTCATAGGTGGATTAAACTTGTCCTTGTGTATTTTGGGAATACCAAACATTACTGGTGTCTTAGGATAGGACATATTGATGTAGTTGTATGTATCAAGATCAATTTTTGCCTCGATAAACAAGTCACTAAAATAACCTCTAATTCGAGAGTATGCTACATTCATCTCGTTCAGCGATTACTTAGAATAAGCAGTGCTGTTCAAAACTAAATCCATTTTGTTATTATTGTCAATAGAATCAAAAATTACCAGACCTCCCCCTTGTCTGGCTTAACTATTCTAACTTGTAAAGATCTAAAAAGTTTAAGTGCTTGTGTTTTGTGTTTGTTCATAACTAATATTGTTTTTCCTATGCATACCTACATTATTGTATGCACGTGAGTGTGTTATGTGCCTAATGTCTAGTTCACATACATTCTCAAATAGGCTAAGAAGGGGATGTAGTGGAGGATTAAATGTGCTTGTTGGTCTAAGAGAACAGTTTGAATAATCCGATGAATAGAAATCTACAACAGAAGTGGAACAAGGTGATTCATCCACCTGAAAATCCTTTCCTTGGGCCTAACTTCGGGGACGGCAATGAAGAGGTACAAACTGTTAATAATGACTTTCCTGATTTCTTGAAAATGGTACGAGAACTGGAGGGCAATCTTTTTAAGTTAAAAAGACAACAATGGCAATGCCTACATCTAGAGGCTTGCCTGCATTATAAAATTGTCCCCAGGGGGCTGCAAGTGCTCTGCATGCCAAGTTATGGCAAGGCACATGCCAAACTTCTCAAACAACAGCAACAAACAAATTTAGTTTTAAGTTTTAAGTATATAAATCTGCTGATAGAATACTTTCAACCTATTGAATGTCAGCTTTTGGAAGTAGTAGAGAAATGTAGGCAGAACATTGAGCAACGCTACAAGAATGAACAGCATGCAAATAAATTAAAAAAATAATTTCCTACGTGGACATTTATGAGTTGAAACAGCAGCATAATAAAACAAAAAAATTGATGAGAGGTTATAATGACTTTGTGTTGGGACACATTTTTGTCTGGCCAAAGACAACATAAAGAGTCAGTAATGACCCAGCTTTTACTGGAGCAGATAACAATAGTACAGAAGCTCCACTTAATAGAGAGACTGTGCAAAAACAATGTTGAGAGCAACACTGATAGAAGGGTAAATCAGCCTCCCAACAATTTAGGCAATGCTGTGCTGAACAATCCTTTAGTCACTGGAAATCAGCCACCTGTTGTCTTAATGCAAATGGGGAATACATCTCATCATCATGACACAGGGGCCAGACCGAAAGTGAGGGCAGCTATAAGCAAGGGTTTTCCTTCTCTTCCAGTGATGATGTGATCAGCTCAGTTGAACAGCAGAGGGCGGAACAAGAGGAAACACTCCAGTGAATGTTACCAGGGAACATGCAAAGTGAGGAGATGAATTTCCTTGTATACAACTTATCGGATTATATTTTGAGCAAAGTAGAGCTGTCGGTCCTAAACAAAGGACTGAGTTTTATCCCCTCTGCACCTTCGAATGTGAGTGATGTACTGACTGATTTACGATTGTTTTGCCGCAATTTGACTTTGAAATTAATGTTTAATGACAACAGTAATGTTTTGAATAGACGCCATTTAGGCACCCCAGTACTTATATGCCAGTGATGCCTCTACATATACAATTGTTCATTAAAACTTGTGAGAATGACTTATGTAATATATGTATGGACATAGGAACAAGAGATATTATAATTTAACTGCTGCAGAAAATAATGCCTTGAAAGGTTTAAAGGGCAATTGTTACATCAATATCAGACCCTCAATATAAGGGAGGGTCAATTGTGGTCATTAATTTTAGTGACTACGATTGTATGATGCTTAAAATGTTGAATGAAGAGGCCACGTATAAATACATAAATAAGGATAGAGTGAGATCCATAATAGATTATGTACACAGTGCCTTATATGAGATGCTTCTTGATGGTACCATACATCGTGAAGTATATGATTTTTTGAATATAATTGAACCAAAAATACCAGTTATTAAAGGCCTACCAAAGGTCCATAAATCTCTAACAAACCCTCCTCTACATCCAATAGTATCGGGGGAGAGTTAGATTACGCAAGCATGTTCTCTTTATGATGAAAATAAATTGAAATGTATATTGACATCCATTCCTGTTGTACTTAAGGATACAGAACAGTTTCAGACAGATTTGTTTACATTTGTGGAAACATATGGAAGGGTAACAGAGTTACTAATTGTGACTCTGGATGTTGTGAACTTGTTCACCTGTATTCCTAATGACTATGGACTGGATACCATCAGGGCCATATTAGTTTGAAGAGAGGATTTTGATAATACTGCTGTAGACACAATTTGTTCCTTATTAGACTTGGTTCTAAACGACAATGTTTTCATCTATGGGGATTCCGTTTTTGCACAGAAATGGGGGTTGCCATGGGCACCCCCTGTGCAAATTCCTATGCCAATTTGGTTATGAATGTGTAGGAGGAGCAATATGTACTCAATAGCTTAGTGTATCAGCAGCATGTGAAATTTTACCGTTATTTTGTTGACGATGTGTTTATTGTATGGGGGGGGGTCAAGATGAACTGAACACCTTCCTTGATTACATAATCCACACGACTGACTATTTGAGGTTCAGGATGCAATGCTCCCCAAAGGAGATGGATTTTTTAGACATACATGTAGTAATCAATGACATCGGTGGGGATGAGACAACTTTGTATCATAAAGGGTGTTGGAAAAATAGTCTATCTTTTGATAGTATGCACCCTAGGTTTATATACCCCAACATAGTAATGGGCCAATACATGAGGATTTCACAACTATGTACGCAGGATGATGACTTTAATCAAAACATAAAGAAAACGATGGATCATTTTTTTAAGATAGGTTATTTGAGCAGCATTTTAACCCAGAACAAAGAGTGAGTTATGAATGAGAGAACTTTTGCTGCCCCATACTTTTCAAGATGTAATACCAACAATAGGGTGCCCACTATTAGGACATCTAAGCTTAGATTTGGCTTAAAATATACCAGTGATGTAGGAGCTGTATGCAATATTATACATAAGAACTGGGGGGTACTCATGAGTGATAATAAGAGCAGAATTAGTTGGAACTAATCCCTCCTTTTCATACAAGAATTGTTTGAGCCTGAAGAGGCAGTTATGTGCTGAACATCCATCTAGTATGGGGGGAGGGCATCAACAATCCAACAGAATGGGCATCTTCAGATGCCAACATTATAGGGCATGTACTTATATATCCCAAGAACAAGTATTTAAAGATCCTTGGTTAAACTATACTTTTTGTTCTAGGTTTTATGCAGACTGCAGTACTGAGAACATTGTATATTTAGCAACCTGCAGGTCCTGTCAGGGTTTTTATGTTGGTAAATCCAACAAATGGTTGAAAGACAGAATATTTGGTCATTCTTATGATATTAGAGCAGGCAATATTAAAAATGCTTTGGCCAAACATATTAAAGAAAATAAAGATCATGCGTTTGTTTTTAGAGTACTTCAGATTATTCCTGTGAGTGCTGGGGGGGGGGTGATATGATAAACTACACTGAATCTATGGAACTCAAATGGATTTTAAGGCTTCAAGCTGACAAACATCCTGGCTTGAATGCATGTGTCTCTTTAAGACATGTACTAAAGGGAAGGAAATTGATTTAATGATGTAATTGAACAGAAGGATCTATGGGATTACCATTCAAGTATTTTTAAATGGTGTAGTGATGTTATTTTTTAGATCTGAAGAAGTGTTGGTTGCACAACGGGAAAGTGCTCATCTGTTCTATTATTTTAATGAAAGTGTTTGTACTTGCAAGCTGTGGTGATCCTGCGATTCTTGTTTTATGCTAGTTTCCAAAACTTTAAGTTAGGACAGGAAGAGCAAATTGGTTTATAGCTTGAATTTTATTGCTAGATGTCAACGCTGTTTTCAGGATTAATTTAAGTCTTCTAAAGTATTCCTTACTAAGTTTTATTTGCATTTGTTCATGTTTTATTGTTGATCCTTCATCAATTCCCAAATATTTATGCTCAAGTTCATTTATATCACATTCTTGTCCCAAACTGATGTTTTCCTGTTGCTGCAGTTTTCCTGCTTTAAAGGTTGCTTTTGCACATTTATCAAGACCAAGTGACATTCTTATATCATCTGAAAACGTTTTGACAACCTGCAGCTGTGCTTTCAGTTCCTCATCTGATGAGCTATACAGTTTTAAATCATTGACAAAGAGAAGTTGAGAAGTCTTTACACTTTGTTGTTTTCTAGGAGCCAAATTATAGCCATGGCCTAAGCTGTTTAGTAAACTGTTTAATGGGTTAAGGGCAAGGCAGAAAAGCATGGGTGACAGAGAGTCACCCTGGAATATCCCTCTCTTCATTTTTATTCCTGGGATAATAATTTCTCCTTTATCATGGTTTAATTGCAAAGTGGTCTGCCACTGTTTCATGGTCACTGTAATGTAGTCAATCAGTGGACGGTGTATCGCATACATTTTTAAGCACTCTTTTCTCCATGAATGAAGGATACTAGCAAATGCTTTTTTGTAGTCAATCCATGCCATACTTAGATTCTTCCCCTTTTAACAGTTCTCCAATATGACTTTATTTAACAACAAATGATCCGTTGTTGCATATGACATTTTTTTATTGCACTTTTATTCTACTGCCATAGTTGAGTTTTCTTCTAAATGACTATAAACTCTGTCAGCATCAATTCCCATGTATAGTTTATACATCGTTGGAAGGCAAGTTATTGGTCTATAATTTTTAGGGTAGCTTGCAGGTTCACTCTTAAGTAGGAGCATTGTTTTTCCTGTTGTTAGCCAGGTTGGTGTCTGTTCTGAGTGCACATATAAATAGCTTTTACTCATGACTAAATCTTTGTGCAAAGATGTTAATAATTTTAACCAGAAGTTAGGTACCTCACCTTGGCCTGGGTTTTCCAATTAGAGACTTTTCCTAACTTTTTTTTTTAATCTGTCTGGCTGTTACTTCATCCCATTTAATATCCTGTACCTTTAAACTTCTTATTCTTTCTTTTACTTCTTCTATCCATTTAGAATATTTGTTATGCTCCACAGGATCTTCATAGATACTTCTCCAAAATGTATCCATTTCTTCTTTTTTTGGCAGTTTTCCAATTCCTTTTGACTTTTTTCTTAGATCTCTATTAAACTTTTTGGGTCATCAATAAATTGTTTATTTTGTACTTTTCCTTTATATTTATCTTAGTATCTTCTAATTTTTTTCCACCTGTACTGAAATGTTTAGTTTATTTGTGATCGTGCATGATAGATCCTGGTCTGTTCTAATACTGTGCATTGCTTTTATCACATCTATCTTTCTTAGTATTTTATTGACCTATTCCCTCTTCTATAGTCTTTTAACAGTGACACATTTTGTCTTAATTGCTTAATACTTTTCTCTATTCGATATTTCCATGATGGTATCCAATTTCTCCCCTTCCTTTCCTCACTACCCTATGATTTTGTGGTAGAACATTATCAGTTATTAATTTAGCTGCACAGTAATATATCCTGTTTACTTCTGATATGTCACATGGATCTCTAGGGACAGTCCTAATTGCGGTGTTCATTTGTTTTATGAGACTTCTGACTTTTTGGGCTTTACTGACCTTCGGCAGTCTATTTATTTCATTGATCTTAATATATCTATCTATGTCTATTAAATCAAGCAACTCTTCTCTCAGCTCATTTTTTTCCAGACTTAGGGCACATCCCTTGTTTTCCATTTCCTGCAGGCATTCTATATAAAGTTCTACAGCATCTTCCTGTGGCACATTCCCTTCAATTTTATCCTGTGCCATCCATTGCTCTGTCATATGGGACCTCACTGGCCTATATCTCCTCAGGACTGACTGTATAAGAGTTTCCACATTTTCTTGTTCCTTCCCTTGCTGTCTAGCTTCAAGTGAACATTTATACTGGTTTCCTGTGGAAGGCTCCAGAATATCTTCATATGGCACCTGACCAATTGCTTCCTGTTCCACTAATTTCCTCTTAATTTGGATATCCATTGCTCTATCCTGTTGTAGTGCTTTCTGAATTAAATTTTCTACACTGAATCCTTCACTTCATAAGTACTCCATAACCTCAGTTTCTAACTCTTTAACTTCTCCATTACTAATCTCCTTTTCTACTTTTCTTCTTTGTTTTCTTATTTTTTGTATTGTAAAGTTTTCCATGTCTGGATTCCTTTGCCTGTATTTTTCTTCAAATATCTTTGGTGCTGCTCTTTTTGTATTGGTTAGTTTTGCTTTCTACTTTGCATAAATATTATACCATATTAAATCCCTTTTTCTTTCTCACATCCATATTTCTTCTTCAGATGTCTCCTGATCTTCCTGCTTCTCCTTAATTTGAGGACTCACTCCATCATGGTGTAATGTAATACATATTAGACCTTCTACACTAAATCCTTCACTTTGCAGGTACTCCATAACTTCAACTTCTATTTTTTAAAGGTTCTTAGGTTTTTACCACACCAATGACCACACGGGCCTTTTTAAGCCTAGCCATGCATCCCAAATCTCTGATGAATTCTAATACCCTTGATAAGTGTAACTTCTACTTTACTAATCTTCTTTTCTATGTTCCATCTTTGTGATATTATTTTTTATTGTGAAATTTTCCATATCCAGATGCCTTTGCCCATATTTCTCTTTGAATATCTTTGGAGCTGACTTCTTTATATTGATAAATTTGGTTTTCTCCTTTGCATAAATATTGCACCATATCAAATGTCTCTTTCTTTCCCATATCCATATTTCTTTTTTATACTTTTCAAATATTTCTAGGTTTTGTTGTTTATATTTTCACACTTCCTTAGATGCTTGTTTTTCCAAACAGGTCAAAGTTTCTTGATCTATATACTGTTTTTCACAAATCTGTTGTATTAATGAACACAAATTTTCATTTCAAGCTTCTGACAGTTTTTCATGTGGAAGGATTTTTCTTTCCTCTAATTTCAATCATTTTGTATATCTTGTGTCTGGAAATTCTGGGCTTTTTGAATAATAGTAACAATACATAGTTTCTTTCTTATCCTCAATAGTCCACTTTATCATCTTTATGGCTCTTTTTTGGCCTATCAGGTTTTTGTGATTTTTGTGAACTACTACTACTTCCTTCTACAACAGGGGGCCATCGTCTCCTTGGTCCTGGCCTAGCCCCATTGTAACAATGTTTCCGTATTTTGAGGATTCTACACTGTCATCTTTTTCATTCCTGGCACCAGTATGCCTACCAGGACTGAGCACTTGTTATCCTGGGTCTTGTGCACCCAGCTCTCTTTTTTAATTTTTAACCTACTTCTGTCCATGATATATGTTATATAAATTCAGTCTATATATCAATGTCATCTTGGTGAAATTTTGTGAAAAACAGGGTCCACCTCATGGAGGTACTCACCAACACTTGAGGATGATTTCAATTTCAGCACCACTACTCTCATTTACTTGCTGACTTATCATCTCTCCATTCAGGCCTCTATCTCCATTATGCTTTGTTTGCTGCAGGGTTAGATCTCTGGTCCTAGTATTAATGGGATTGTTTGATTTATGGAGGTAAAAGGGATCCTGAACTACTGGGTACTGTGATACTTAATGGTAAAAAAACAAGGCACAAACCACCCTCAGGAATTCATAGGATGCTGAATAAAGGGACTGTATTTCCACTCTTTTCTGGTAGCTTAGGATTCTTCAACCAATGATTATTTTAGTTAGGAGCCTCTGGGGTCTTTTCAGTTCTTTGACATGTCTAGTGATTTACATTCCAAAGAGTGCATTGTATTCTATGGCTAGCCTAATCAATGCAGAATATTAGGGGACAATGACTACTTTAGATCTGGATGATATTTCTTTGTGATCAAATGTGCTAAGCAGAAGAAGTTATCAACCGCTATAACAACATGATGATCAAAGGAGAGGGAATTATCAACCCACGTTCCAATGTCTTTAACAACATTCTCAGTATGAAGTAGGGTATTGTCTATGCTATAAGCTGGGGGTTGTCTGCCGAACATAACAATATTGTACTTTTTTGCATTTAATTTGAGCCTGTTATACCTGTCAATACCTGTAATACCAGGTATTGACAAATGTAAGCTCATGCTGAATGGGTTGAGCATCAAAGTGGGACTTGAGAATGACACCTGGTTTACATTCATCTGCAAACCTAGTTAACCAGAGATCTTGGTTTGTGATTCATAGATTCATAGGTTGTTATTAGGCTAATGATCCAGAGAGCCTTTCTAAACTTAGATAAGTTTTCCAGAAAGAATAATGACATCCTGCATCTTGCTCTATTTTCAACTGTATTTTTGAGATTTTTATGTAACTATAGTTACTGCCATATGTCTTTTATACTCATATACTTCATTGCTTGCTGATTGATATATTTTGTACTGTATTTTGAGATTTTTCTGGCATCTATAGTTACTTCTCTGTTTAGTGTCTGTCATGTATTTGAAGTTTTCTGTACTTTGTGTTATTTCTACTTTAATAATCGTTATGTATGGAGCTTTTCTCTCTGGGCCTGCACTGAAAAAGGGTGCATGCTTGGTCCGACATACCTGGTTAACAAATGTCAAAATAAAATAAATAAATAAATAAATAAGAAGAGGGCATTGACAGTCAGGCATTTCTAAGCTACCTCTCTCCATAAGAGATATTGGTGCCAGGCCTGGTGTAAATTTCTTATTACCCATCCACTGATCTAGGTTGTGCTTAAATTGGGTAACAGACAAACTCAGCTTCACATGGATGGGAAGCCTATTCCATAGGAGGGGCAATATCTGGGACACATATCTGTCTCTCCAGTATGTTCTGTTTAAATCAGAGATAAAATTTAGGTCTTTAGATCTTATATTTCTAGTACTGTTTTGACTTATGAATATAAAGGAAATTTATAAGTGTGGGGTTTATGGATGCCTTGTAAGCCAGGCACAGATAAACCCTCAGCAATCTATAGGAGACTGAGTTGAGAGAAAGGGGTTTAATGTTCTGCATAAGGCAGTTTTTTTTTACACCATGTATTATTTTTGTAAGGAACCTCTGAAGTCACTCTAGTTGCTGCATATGCCTGGTCAGGTATATACTGAAGGGAGCATTGTACTCTATGACTGGTCTGATAAGGACAGAGTACAGTGGAATAAAGATCTCTTTGGACCTAGATGCCATGCCTTTACTTATAAGTTGCACAGCATAAAAGGATTTCTTCACCACTGTGGCTATGTGGTGGTTGAAGGTAAGGCTACTGTCAATGTGCGTACCCAGATCCCTGACCACTGGGTCGACTCTTAGGAGCATATTATCAACATGTTAATTAGTCAGGATGGTTGACTTCCCAAAGGGTACAATTATGAATTTCTTAGCATTGAGTTTAAGACCATGGCTTTAACACCATTTGTTAGTCAGAGATAGGCCTTCTTGAAGAATGCTAGTGTCTGCAGGGAGTCAATGATAACCTCCAGCTTGCAATCATCGGCAAACTTAGTCAGCCTTACACCTTCAGTGTTTGCTTCCATTTCAGAGTAATAGATGCCAAAAAGGAGCAGACCTAGTACTCAGCCCTGGGAGAATTCAGCTAATGACTGGCCTCTTGGTAGAGGTGGCCTCACATATTTTGACCTCTTGGGTCCTACCAGTAAGCCAGTTGGCTAACTAGTGGGTGATAAAAGGGTTTATACTTAATTTAATGAGCTTGTCTATAATGCCTGAATGGGGTATTGTATCAAAAGCCTTGGCAAGGTTGAGGTAATCTGTGTGCACAGATTTGCCTTCATCCATTGCTTTGGTGGTCAAGAAGAGAAGGTCAACACCTGCACCACACCACATGCAACACATAGTCCTCCAGAGCACCCACCATCACAGCTCTCACATAAAAACACAAATCACGCATCCACCTTTGTGGAGGCTCTCAATAGAAATCTACCCAAACAGCAGAGACCTCCAAAGCAGAAATGCACTCAACCACCACAACACAAACCACAATACACATAGCTCACCTACACAGTGTGCCCCTCAACCTAAGCCCCTAAGGCAAAGCAGCTTTCCCAATACACTAATCATAGGTGACTCGATAGTGAGGCACACTGATGTCCCACGCACTAGGTTGATTAAGGAGAAGGTAACAGTCAGCTGTCTGTCAGGTGCCAGAATATGACACATAACACAAGCACTCAGGTCACTCCTCAACAATTACAAGTATGACTCTGTCACTGTCCTTGTGGGTGTGAATGACCTGAGATGTACCTCCCTGGATTACATGAAAAGAGACATGGAGGAGCTCTTGGATTATGTGGCCCAGGCAGGTATGACCCTAGTGCTGAACAGCATCCTACCGTCACCCAGAATGATACCGCAGTACAAGCAGAAAATGATTGACTTCAACAATTGACTAAGTTGCTGGTGTCATTCTAAGGGTATCCATTATCTGTCTGCTTGGGATAACATGATTGACAGACCTTGATGCTTTGCCAGATTTGGCCTGCATCTGTCACCCCTGGGTTTCCGAATACTGGCTAAGGCTCTTGCCACCCCTACAGTGCCTTTTTTAGGTGATGTTCCAAAGACCAAATTACCATTGTAACAGCTATAAATAAATGAAATCTGAGGGTCATGCTGCTCAATGCTAGAAGTCTAAATCTCAAGATGCACTTGCTCAAAGCACTCCTCAAAACGGAGAACATCGACATTTGTACTGTAATGGAGACCTCGTTTAAAGCAGCAGAAAGCAGCCCTGCACTACCAGGCTATAACACATTCCACAACTTTCGGCCTCAGAACATGGACCAAAGCTCCAAAGGTGGTGGTGTCTCCATATTCATAAAGGATATGGGCACCTCCAGACTAGTAGCCCAGCATAACGCATCTGAGATACTTCAGGTACAACTAACATTGGGTAAGATGCCGATTCAGGTCGTAGCCAGCTATAGGTCCCCAACCATGTCCCAAGACTCTCACTCCATGTTCCTAAGCACCCTTGCAAATATTAGAGTACAGCATAACACTCTCATACTAGGTGACTTCAACTACCCCTCAATCAACTGGGAAAACTACTCATGCACCAATACACTGGCCCAGCGCTTCCTGGAATTCATCAATTCCAATGGCCTGGACCAGCTCATTTTTACCCCCATTAGAGGAAGCAACATCCTTGACCTGCTTATTACTAACATGGGTAACCATTGCTCTACACCAATACTCAATTTCTCCCTGGTTAGATCTGACCATAAATTAATCACCATGGAAATCCACATCTCAACAACACCTCCTGCAATGGTAACCACCATGAAAAACTTCTCCAGGGCTGACTTTGGGCTCCTAAAAACAGAGGTGGCTAACTTCACAGCCCCCATGTCAATGGAAAATAGATACATGACTGCCAAATCATACACCAGTTCACTATACGAACACATATATAAACACATGGAACTAGCCATACCCAACAGAACGAAGATGCTCTCCTTCAAAAAAAGGAAGCCAATCTGGTGGTCCCCTGCCATTACTAAATTCTACAACAGAAGGCAGAAACTTTTGCAGAAAAAGATGAAGTCCCAAGACTGGAAAAATTCCCTTATTAACCTCAACAAAAAGTTGAGATCCCTCATCAAAATCTCTAAAGCCAGCTATGAAGGCAGAATTGCAGAAGACACCAAAAACAACCACAAAGCCTTCTATAGTTATATCAAGAATCTCCACGGCAATACCCAGGTTTGCTCTGAGTTACTGCACAATGGTACCTCCTATACTGAGCCAACAGATATTTCCAACATACTGACCGACAGATTCAGTGCCAGCTTTACCCATCTCTCATCCCCTAAAAGACCAATCACAATACCGGAAGAATGCCAGGCACCCAGCATTACTACAGCATAGGTTAAAGCTTCATTGTCCAAGGGCAAGAATACAACTTCCATAGGACCTGACAATATCCCTGGATGTGTTCTACATGAACTACAAAGTGAACTGGCACCACATCTGTGTGCCCTGTTCAATCACAGCCTCACCTCAGGCTTTGTCCCTACCGAATGGCGCACTGCTACAGTCATCCCTTTCCATAAATGGGAAGCAACTACAGACCCTTGGAATTATTGCGCTATTAGCCTGATGAGTCTGATATGTAAGGCTATGGAGTGCATCATCATGGACCTAATTAACAAGGATATAGGGAATCTCCAAACTCTAGATCCCATGCAATTTGGTATTGTGAAAGGTAGATCATGCCTGCTCAACCTTGTTGACTTCTTTGAGTCGGTCACCAGTACTGTGGATGAGGGCAAGGCAGTTCATATAGCCTACCTTGATCCGGCCAAGGCCTTTGATACCATTCCCCACTCAGGAGTTATTAATAAACTCACCAAACTAGGCATCAATCCCTATATCACTATGTGGGTTGTAAATTGGCTCACAGATTGAGCCCACAGTGTGAAAGTAGCGGACTCCAAGTCACGAGTGGAGTCCCACAGGGATCAGTCCTGGGTATTCTCCTGTTTGGCCTCTACTTCTCTGAAGTCCAGGCCAACACAGAGGGACTCTGGCTGACCAAGTTCACAGATGACTGCAAGTTGGGAGCCATTATTAACTCCCCAAGTGATATAACATTCTACAGAAAGGCCTCACTGAGACCAATGACTGGTGTCACAACCATGGTCTTAAGCTTAATGCTAAAAAATGCGTCATCATCCCCTTTGTGAAAAAGTTAGTTCCCACTAATTACCACACTGATGGGAGCCCACTAAACACTGAAGGCATTATAAGAGATCTGGGGAGACAGGTTGACAGAAAACTCTCCTTCAACCACCACATTGCCGCTGTGGTCAGGAAATCCTTCTATGTGGCACATCTGATTACCAAGGGTTTTCCATCTAGGAAGAAAGAGGTCATCATCTCTCTCTACTCTTCCCTCATTAGACCAGTCATCAAGTATAATGCCCCATTTGGCATGTACCCCACTAGACACATGCAACAGCTATAAAGCCCACAGAAGTACCTCACAAAGAGGATCGTAGGCCTTAAACACATGTCCTACATGGACAGACTCAAAAAACCCAGCTATTCTCTGTCTCATATTGTCTACTAAGAGGCGATCTCTGCTTGACTTACAAAGCCATGTCTGACCCAGCTCTGTTAGAAATGCCACATCTAAAAAATCCCAATCCCTCCACACCACACACTCCAGAGACCTCAACTTCATTATCACAATCAACAGAACATGCTGGAGGGACAGGTTCATAACCCAGAGACTGCCCGTACTCTGAAATAGACTTCTTATACATGTCAAGCAAAGCACCTCACTGGCCCTCTTCAAGAGAAATCTTGATGAGTGGATGGGAAATGGAAAGTTCACCCCGGGGATCACTGCAGTAGCTCTACTTGATAGAGGCACTGGGAACTAACATCAGGTGGCACAATGTCAAGGCACTTCCATGGGCTAGGCTTGTAAAGGCTCCAGGGCCATTAGCCTAGTACACACCTATGATCCTATGAACCTATGGTGACCATCTCAAAGAAGTCCACCAGATTTAATAGGAATGACCTACTTTTTAACAAAGCTGAGCTGTGATGGGTCCAGCATTTGCAGGTTACCTATGTCCTCATTTATCACGTCCATGATGATTCTTTCCATGCCCTTACATATGGTCAGACTTATGAGCATGCAGTTACCCAGATCAGTGGTTGAACCTCCTTTGTGCAGGGGAATGACTGTAACTATCTCCCATTCCTTGGGTACAAAATCAGACTGTAGGTTCTAGCTGAAAAGTGATTCAAGTGGACCACAGAGGTCATATTGCATGCTATTTAGTAAGCATCCCAGGATGTTATCAGGGCCCATTGATGCAGTGTTTTTTGGCCTTAGAAAATGCATTCAAGACCAGTTCCCTAATAACAGTTAGGGGTATAGTGGTATGCAGTATTCCCTTTGGACTATCATGGAGGAGTGGGGGTAGAAAGTTGAGCTGAACATGTCAGGCAAAAAGTTGGCAATAGCCTCTGGTTCAATGTGGGTGAGACATATTTTCCTTGAGGCTATGGACAGTGCTGTAGAAAGCTGTATGGTTGCCCTTTTCTCGATAAGCTATTTTTTTCTTCAAATTTAGCTTTTACAGTATTAATTAACCCTCATAGCTCCCTGTTTAGATTAATCGGGGGGGGGGGTTATTATGTTGGGCTTTGTTCCTCCTAGGCTTGGCCAAGATGTTTTTTTTTCATTTGTTGTACAACTGACTGATATGATTCCACCAGGGTGGCTTGTCTTTTGAGTTTGTCTTATTCTTAATATGAGTGGGCACAGGTTACCCTATACAGCTACCAGTATGGGTGTATGAGGGAGTTTTGTAAATAGCTCAGCATATGCTATGGTGTTTATTAGATTTGGTAGTGCTTGGAATTTAACCAAGATGTTTGCTTTAGAATAGTTCCTAAGAGTTTTTGGTTTCACTGGGTCCCTGGATTTAATTTTTACTTCAAGCAATACTGCCTTATGGTCAGATCTGGCAAGCGAGGGCATTACATTGGGTGAGGAACATTGTTCCCCCATGTTTGTGAGTACAAGATAAAGGATGTTTGTACCCCTGGTAAGACAATGGACTAACTGTTCCAGTATTTTGATATTAACATAGTGTAAGAATTGCTGAGCTTGTGCATTAGAAGAGGTGTAGGATTCCCAGTCTGTAGAAGGATAGTTGAGATCCCACATGAAGATCATATTGGGAGGAATGGTGAGGGACTCTAGTACATTGAGACAGGCAGTATGGGTTTCCTGGGACATGGAGGGGGACCTATAGGTTGCAAGGATATGGTACGAGACCCTGTTTATGGTGAGTTGCACATGTACTAGTTCCAGTGCATGATACACTTTAACTAGTCTGGATGTGAGATTGCTTTTAATATAGGCTGAGGCTACTCCACCTTTAGTTCCTTTCTGTGCAGTAGCTTCCCTAAAGGTGTGAAATGCATTATAATCTTGTAATTTCTGGTCTCCATGACTTTAAACCATGCATGGACAGAGCAGTGGTGCAACATTAGCATTGTCGCCTCACAGCAAGAGGTTCTCCGGTTTGATTCTCGGTTGGGGTGCCTTGTGTGTGGAGTCTGCATGTCCGCCCTGCATTCATGTGGGTTTCCTCCAGGTCCTCCGGTTTTCTTCCACATTACAAAGACATGCATCTGGAGCATTTCTCCCTGGGACTCTGCTGAAAATTGGCTTTGTTCCAAGTCAGACTTTCCCGGTAAACAAATAATAAATACATGTATCTGTTACTGCACAGATGTCTACACTCTCCAGTGAGAGGAAGGCTTGAAGGGAGTGGAGTTTCTTGTTAAGATGTCTAGCACTGAGCAGTATCACCTCCAGATATTTCTTCATAGGTTCAGTTAAGTCGGGAATTTTATCAGTTTGAAATTGACTAAAAAAAGGCATTATGGGTGTGGAAAAAGTCTTTGTCTATATCTGAAACCATAGCAAAGCAGCATGGTATATAGCAAGGGAGGTAATTTCAGGTCATTAATATCCACATGGACTATGACAGAGTCATACTGGTATCTGTGGTCCAATGACCAGAGTGCCTGTGTGACTTGAAAGATGCTAGCCATGGAAATGCAGCTAACCATGACTCTCTCCTTACTCAGTCTGATGAGGTGGGGCATCATTGTGCCTCACTATAGAACCACCAATGATCAGGAATTTTGGTTGTGAACTGGTTTGCCTTAACAGTCTAGCAGGAAAGGCATTGGATACAGTGTTACTATGTGTAACTGTGGGTGGTGTTTTAACAGAGTGTTTACATGATGGCTGTGGACCCTTTCTTTGATTGTACTGTGCAGAAGGTCTTAGTGTTTTAGGAAAATTACCTCTAAGTGCCACCTCAGCATAAGTAGTTTTATGTGTAGAATCTTTCTCCTGTGTGGTAGGCATGGTATAAGTGTCACGGACAACCTCTATAGGATTAGTTTTGGTTGTATGAGAGAGTTTTGCCTCCAGTATTAAAGTGTATTTACACCTCTCTCATACTTTATCTGTTTTATTAAGAATAAGTGGGTTGTCAGGGTACATTAGGACATTTCTACATTGCCTCGGAATACCCATCTCAACCAGATTGGCCACAGAGAGTGTAGGGAAGTGCATATCCATGTCTGCTGATCTACTAGGGAGGAGTGTGGGAAATTTAAATAATGACTGGGTCAATAACACAAGAAATATGAGGACAATGCTCAGCTATGCACAAACTAACTATATGCTCTACTAGTTAAAAAAATCTGTCTAGGCAGTAAGTGTATTTTAAGGAAAACATGCACTGTGAGAGATTGGTGTCTATACAAATTAAAAGGGACGAATTATGCTGCGAGATATCAACATCTATACAGATCACTGCTAGGCACTGCTGCTGTGCAGAGAGCAGCAGTTCTAATGAAAGACTGTAAAAAAGGTCAAACATTCAGATATTCAACACAGAAACACAATTAATGCAGCACTGACAAAACAATGCAAAAAAACAAGTGAAAAACAATGGATTTAGAAATGTATGTCTTAGCTTGCTCATAGGTTATAATGAGCAAAGCTTTGTGCAACTGCAATACAATCAGAAAAGGAGATTTGATAAAAAAAAAAAACACACAAACAACACAGTGTGAATCAAAAACTGCACACACTTCTTTCCTTTACAGAATCATGGGCCAGAAAATGACTCAGCTCCCCTCTACTCTCATTAAAGTGGAACCAAGGTAGTTATAACTAACAACTTTAAAAAAAGGTCAAAAAAGTGTATATATTCAACACAGAAACACTCAATTAATGCAACTACTATAAAATTAATGTCAAAAACAAGTGCTGAAACAGTGGATATGGTAGTGTAATTCTTAGCTTTTGTAGAGTTTAGTAGAAACCAACAAGTCTTCTTCTCAAGTAGTGTGGTTGTCAAATGTTGTCAAATGCCTCAGGCACAGAGATTCAAATTTTAAACAAACTAGCCCTCTAGCCAAACAGATAAAGGCACAATACAATTTACACCAGCAATATCTAGCTCAGAAGGGCATAGGCCATCCTCTCATGTCACAAGAATGTAGACCAAAATCCTTAATGTAAAATAACTGATTTAGAGCCCAAGTCTTAAACAAGAACAAAGGCACTTTTAAAATAACTGACACAATAAGTCTTCAACCAGCAATTCCATTTTAAGAAGGGTGTAAGCTACATCTCCTAACACAAAAGTGTAGACAACAAACCATCCTAATGTAAAAAAAAAATAGTTTGGGATCTTCAGAACTAAGAGACTTAGAATGACAGTTACAAAGTAATCAGACTACTAACAAGCAGCAATAAAATGCAGCAGATTAAATGCAACTGAACACTAAGCATGTGCAGCAAAAAGCTAAATGTTAAATAAAATAAGATTTCAATACACAGGAGGTTCAGGTTAAAAAGTTTACTAGTGTACACCAGGAGGCAAAAAACGTACAAGTACAGAATTTTGTCTGGCATGAAACAGGAAGCACACAATTTTATATAGGTTTAACATTTAAGCTATGCCCACCTTACTGACATGATATGTCACAGGGCATCTACATCACTTTAGCTTACAGTCAAGAACCAAAGCAACAATAGCTAAAGAAAACAAAATCCACAGCCAAGGAAGTAGGAAACGGCACTCTGTTGAAAGCTGGAGAAGAATGTCCTTTAATAAACAAAGTTCACGAAGCAAAAATGAACACAAGCGCTTTCGCTCAGGCAGTCCTGAGCTTTATCAAGTAATACAAATATCCCATTCACCAGTACCTCTTATATATCGTGGTAATCAAGGTCTTGATTGAGACTACTTGTTAACAAGATAGATTAGTGAATTAAAGGTACATGTTAGGAAATTTCTTTAAGGAAAGTGTAAAAAAATATATAGATAAAAAATATATTATAGAACTAGCTTATAGATAAAAACCTTTACTGAACTAAAAATTAAAATAGTACTTGCGTTTTGTATGTTAAATAGGTTGCATAAAGCTAGAAATATCTATATTGTCAAAATTCCAATCTATGCACCATGACAAATAATAAATAAGTTTAACATTTAGGAGTGAATACTCCTGAATGTGCTAAAAACAATGAAATGCATATTTAAAAAACTTCAAAATCTTTCCTCATAAAATATGTTAAAACAGGTTCTGAGAATTAACATCATGCTGCTAGAAAAGTGACAGTAATGGATTGAATCCATTGGTAATGGACACTTGACAGAGATGTGGATGAAGAAATGGTGGTAGAGATGGTGGAGGCATGTGACATCATGAAAAATGAATAACCACTTGAAATGGCTGAGTCTAAAGGTGAATCACTACAGCAAAAAACTACAGCAAAAAAACTATAGCCTAGCTCTTCTTAACTTCAAAACTGGTTTGATGCTGATAGTCCCATTAAGCCCAGGTGGTCTTCCTGCGTCCAGCCTTAGCTGCCATAGTAGTATATCTGTATATATCTGTAATATATTTTTTATCTATTTTTTTACACTTTCCTTAAAGAAATTTCCTAACATGTACCTTTAATTCACTAATCTATCTTGTTAACAAGTAGTCTCAATCAAGACCTTGATTACCACGATATATAAGAGGTACTGGTGAATGGGATATTTGTATTACTTGATAAAGCTCAGGACTGCCTGAGCGAAAGCGCTTGTGTTCATTTTTGCTTCGTGAACTTTGTTTATTAAAGGACATTCTTCTCCAGCTTTCAACAGAGTGCCGTTTCCTACTTCCTTGGCCGTGGATTTTGTTTTCTTTGACTTTAGCTTACAGTCCTTTATTCATAAAGCTGTTGATGCTGTATATTTAAAAAAAAAACTTTTCCTCTAGATACAATACAGCCTTGCTATCCAGCTGGTCAGACATAATGTTTTTCAGTAAAGTTACTTATTCAAGGTTTCATATCAGTTCGAATACAATAGCAGCTTCAGTCTTTTAATAGACGTCTTTGTTCTCTGTTACACTTTCCCACACAGCTGCGTGCTATCTCAGTAACACATATACAAGACCAAATCATTCCAACAGGAAAGAGCAGAAGATTTCATTATTTCACACATTTAATTTCCTGACCCAGCAGATAATCACTTGTGAAAAGCATAAACATTAAAACTTGCTAAGCTAGTATTCTGCCAGGGTCAAAGATCAGCTTTGCTTCAAGCCACACTGCAGTTTCAAAACTACTTACATTTACACATGAATTAATCCTTACTGTTATATGATTAATAGAATAAAATGCATTATATACTACTTTGCTTTTAAACTAGCATTTCTCATATATTCAAATACACATTTTTCTAACATTTTCCCCCCTATTAATACTTTTTATTCTATTTTGAAGTATGCATAGTGCCATTTCATCTCCTAGCCTTTTCCACTCAGGATTTTCAGCTAGGTGAGTCATTCAATCTATATTTCAGAAAAAGCGTAATCTGAAATCAATCTTTCAATCTCAATATCTTGGTACAAAGTTTCAGTAACAGATACATCAATAAAATCTTTGATTAATCTTTTCATGCAGGGAATTCCACAGCAAACACATGCTCCTATTAGGAGTATACCCACACAAATGGCAATCAGAATATTCATTAGGATGGAACCCCACCCCCAAATAGATTCTGGAAAAAGTCCGTCAGTGGGTTTGGGCCTGGTGCAGTCATGGCTGATACTTGCTGAATTACCTCTAGGTGGTTATTGATCTCATGACGATTGTCAGGAATATAAGCACAGCATTCTTCTTTGATAAGCGTGCATGTACCACCTCTCGCCGCTAGGGTGAAGTCAAGAGCCATTCGATTTTGTAGCACAACAGTTCCCATTGCATTCAGTTCATCAGTCACCAGTTCTAGGGCAGAAAAAGTTGCATTACTCATTACTTCAAGAAGTTTCGACAACGTCCTCAGCTCTCAGATTGATTTGACTGCTCCATAGGCTGGGAATATTCCTGCCCAAGATATGACACTGTCACTCAAGTCCATATGAGTCAATTCGTTTTTGTCTTTTACTGAAGTGTGGTCTTTCCAGCCAGCTTCGATCTTTCCAACTGGATTCACAGGTTTTTCAACTGGACCTTTGGGTTTTCAGGCTGCTTCTCTCACGTTTCGTATCTTACCCAAAGGTAATTCTGCAGTATGTCTTATTGCCGGAACCAAATAACCCAAAAAACAACTGCCGGACCAATTCTCAGGTAACCATTTATATGCCTTTTTCCCACAAATAAAATAACAGTTTTCTACTTTAGTACTAATACGCATCAGCCCTGCATGAAACATTTTCTGATCTATAACTGACAATTGTTTAAACAAAACTGGATTTTTGCGAATGTCATTCATAGTTGTTTTCAATGAGTTCAAATACGAGTCATAATTAGTATTGCAAAAAGTATTGCCATTACCATTCTTAATATAACATCGGTAAGATATGGTTATATTAAATTGCTCCAGCCCACCTGGAGGGTGTCATTTTTATAAAAACATACAACTCCTTTTTGTGTGACAGGTAAAAATAAAGCTATTTTGTCCTATGATCTCACAGTTCCTGTATCGAAAAGTAAATTCTCCCAAGTCTCATTTATCTCCAAAGGGACAGCGGACATTATCAGTCCTCCATATGCTGTTGGTATAGCTGTACAAACCCAGCAATTTGAAATGTTCATAGTCTCTGCATATACACGTTTCATGACTAGGTATGTGTTAAAATTTGGATGCCAGTCTATAGACGTTTCATCACGCCTTCCCACTTTCACTTGTGTGGTTGTATGTAGGATAAACCACAACAAGAGGAAAACTGTCACAATTACAGTCAATAAATGTACACTCAACAAAATGATTATGCAACATCTCTGGGGTTGTTCTAAGTTTCTATTCACTTTGTTTTTGGCCATCTCGGTCTGGTTGTGTATCAGTCACAAAGTTTTTATCAAGTTGAAAGTTCTTTACCAGTTTACAATGCGTCAAATGAACCCAGGACGTCCTCTCGGCCACTCTAACTGCAGTAGGCGTTGCCAACAGAACCTGGTATGGTCCCTCCCACTTTGGACTCGCCCAATTTTTCCTTTTCGTCACTTTCAGCCAAACCCACGACCGTGGGGCCAAGACTGCCTCCACCGGTCTGGTCTGTTCCTTATCTGAAAAAGAGTTAAACTGCAAAACAGATTTATTTGTTAACAGTTTCCTCATATAACTAGCTAATGAACTGTCAGCCTCTTGCTCTGCAGGCATGAGAGCTTTCCACTGAGGCACATAATATGCTCTCCCAAAAACCATTTCAAAGGGAGTCAAACCCTTTACATTTGGAACCGTTCTCATACTCAGCAGTGCTAAGGGCAGACAGTATATCCAATTCTTTTGGGTTTCCTCTACTAGCTTCCTAAGTTTACTTTTTAGGGTATCATTGTACCTTTCCACCAGTCCTGCTGACTGTGGGTGGTAGGCACAATGGTTCTTTAAGGAGATACCAAAAAATCTCCCAAGTTGGTGGATTGTCTGGTTTACAAAATGTGTGCCGTTGTCACTATAAATCCTTTCTGGAATGCCAAATCTAGGGATTACTTCTTTTATCAGGGCTTTCGCCACTGTTGCTGCATCCGGGTTTTTGGTTGGAAAAGCTTCTACCCATTTGGAAAACATGTCTACAATAACTAAACAAAACTTTTTCCCTTCACATTTATTCAATTCTATGAAATCCATACAAATAGTATGGAACGGGTATGGTGGTATAGGAAAACTTCCTTGCTTGGTTTTAAATGCTCCTTGTGCATGGTGCTTGTTACAAGTATGACAAGCTGCACAACATTTTTTTCTGTAGTTTGTGTATCCATATGTTTGGAATATTCGGTTTACTAACTGTACCATCCCCCCTGTTGAGACATGGCACTGCCCATGGCTCAACAAAGCTGCATATCTAAATAAATTAGACGGCAATATCGGATTTCTTTCTTTGTAAATGTACAGTCCATTCTCAAGAATTGCACCACGTTTTACCCGTTTTTGTTTCTCTGCTTTTGTAGTAAGTGTCTGCATTGTTTTTAACATGTCTAAATCTAAAATCTCAGAGGGTTGTAATTCCTCATTTAAAAGTAAAGTTTCTGAGTCTGAGGCTGCTTGCTTTGCAGCTGCATCAGCTCGTGCATTGCCTTTTGAAATCGTATCCTGCTGTTTTGTATGAGCTACACATTTACAAATAGCTACTTTGGTAGGTAACTGAATAGATTCTAATAACTCCAAAATAAATTGCGCATGATTAATAGGTTTTCCACTAGATGTTATCATTCCTCTATTTTTCCATTGTTGTGCAAATACATGTACTGTAGAAAAAGCATACTGACTATCAGTATATATGTTCACACACTTGTTTTTTGCTAAAGTACATGCCCTTGTCAAAGCTATCAATTCTGCTGCTTGTGCAGATAAGTTGTGTGGTAAGGATTGAGCTTCTAAAATTTCAGTGTCTGTAACTACTGCATACCCTACCAGATTCTTCCCTGTAGGACCCCTTCTGCATGAGCCGTCCACATAATATGTCACCTCGGCATTATCCAAGGGCATATCTGTGAGATCTTGTCTAGGTAAAGCTAACTGTTCAATTTCCTGCAGGCAGCTGTGTGGTTTGCCATCCGCAGGAGTTGGGAGTAGTGTTGATGGATTTAATGTTGTACATCATTCAAGTGTCATATGAGGTTGGCTCAGCAGTATAGTCATACACGAAAGATGTCTAGCAGGGGAAAGGTATGCCACTTTTTCTTGCAGTAAAATTATTGCAACTGCATGAGGCACTCTCAATGTGAGAGGGTGGAATAACACCACTGAGGCCGAAGCCTGTACTGCCATTGCAGCTGCAACTACTGCTTGTACACAGTGAGGCAAAGATCACACCACTGGGTCTAACTGTGATGAATAATAGGCTATGGGGTGTTGCTTATCCCCATGTTGTTGCGTCAATACTGACGTCATATATCCTTGCTTACAATCTACGGTCTGAAAAAAACGTTTGTGATAATTTGGAAGTCCTAAAACTAATGAAGAAGCTATCAACTGCTTCAACCTGCAGAAAGCTGTTTCTGCTTCGGGTGTCCATTGTAAGATATCTTGTGCTGCCATTGGTGTCTTATATATCAAGTCAGTCAGTGGAGCAGATTCCAAAGCATGATTTGGTATCCAGCTCCGACAAAAATTAGTTGTACCTAAGAAATACATCATTTCCTTCTTGGTTGCTGGTTTAGGTGCTTGCAAAATTGCTGTTTTTCTTTCCTCATCTAGTATTCTACCTTCATTGGATATTACATATCCCAAGTATCTAGCTTGTTTTCTCCAAAGTTGTAACTTACTTTTGTTTACTTTGTGTCCTTGTGTTGCTAAAAATTTCAATAATGCTACAGTATCCTCCCTGCACTGTTGCTGGGTAGGGGCTGCTAGCAAGATGTCATCTACATAAAGTAGAATTTGACTACCTCCAGGTGGGGTAAACCCTGCCAGGTTGCTAGCCATTTCTTCTGCAAATATTGTTGGACTCTCACAATATCCCTGTGGTAGTCAAGTATACGTATACCTTTTACCCTGAAATGTAAATGCAAACCAATATTGACTATCAGGATGTATAGATATTGAAAAGAAAGCATTGCTAATATCTACCACAGAGAAATACTTCTGTTGCAGTTCTAAATCGTTTAACAAAGTATGTGGGTCTGGCACCGTAGGTGCTCTAGGTATTACTGCATTATTTACAGCTTGTAAATCTTGTACCATCTGCCATTCCCCGTTTGCTTTTTTAACAGGAAATAGGGGTGTATTACATGGTGAATCAGGAGATTCTACCAGTACTCCTTCTTTGAGTAATGCTGCTATTATAGGCTTAATTCCTATTTCTGCATCCTTTCTCAAAGGGTATTGTCTTTTCTGTGGTCTAAAAGCTGGCTTTGGGGTAATTGTAACTGGTCCTGCTGTTCGAATAAGTCCTACATCTGACTTGCCTGTTGACCAAAGAGTTGTTGGAATTTCACATAAGGCCTTTTCTTCTTCTTCTAATAAGAACGCTAATCAGCTGTCCTCGCTAGATTGCAAGTGTACAGCTGGATGTGTCTGTGTCAACCAATTCAGTTTTTGTTTTTGTATCCCTTGTTCTGATAGTTCTAAATCAGTCTGTTTCTCCCATCTTGTTACTTTTTCTCCTAAGTCTGCCCATTTGACACTTTTGTTCTTTGTCAAGCTGACATGTGACAACCGATTTGATCTATACAATGCAAGGAATTCTTGAGGTAACGAGCAGCTAACTGCACTGTTCCCCTCAGTATCCCAGTACAAAGTACGCAAAACCAATCTAGTTGCACGATTTCTAAACAATTCTTGCTCATACTCTCTATCAGGTCCTGGTGTAGTACAGTAGTATAGAGTACAGTGTAACAAATGCTGTTGATCAGTGTCAAGGGAGGGGGCTTTTCTGATGGCTACGTTCATCAGTTCCTCGGTTACTGCCCTGGACCAGTCGTGACTAGGTCCTGGCTGTACCAGTAAAAAGTTTCACCCTCCGATCGCACTACAAAGGTATCCATTTGTCTCTGTGCCTCCATACCTTGTACAGTTGGAACTACTGCTATGCCAAATATCTGCATAAGGTCCCTGCCCAATAGGTTTACTGGACACATTGCAGAAACAACAATTTTACTTCTCTGGGTCATACCTGAAACAGGGTCAGTTATTGCTATATCATGGGAAAGTGGTTCCCTGTATAGCTGTCCATTTGCGGCTTTTACTAGTATATAATCAGGTGATTCTGAATGTTCTGGTAACTTGGAGGGGTGTATCAAAGTCTGTGACGCTCCTGAGTCACACAGGAATTTGACTTCCCTTCCCTCCACCAGAAGTGTAACTTCCGGTTTCGTATCTGCTAAGTAGAGCTCTAAACTCAATAATGCTAAGTACAAAATTTCACTTTCTTCATTCTCCATATTTACTTGCACTTCCTCTACTCCTTCTATCACATTTACATTTGTTTTTTGTTTATTAACTTTTCCTGATGATTTCTGACTTTCACATGATGTATCTTAGGTTCATAGGTTCATAGGTTCATACTAGGCTATCTGCCCAAGGGCATTTACAAGCCTAGCCCAGAGTTTTTATGGCTTTCGCCACCCCTTTAGTTTGAAGAAAACTATGCCCATTATTTTGCTGTGCCTCTGTCAAGCAGTGACACTGAGGTAATCCCTGGGGTGTATCTGCGATCTCCCATCCATTGGTCAAGATTTCTCTTGAACACGGCCAGCGAGGTGCTCTGCCTCACATGTACCGGGATTTTGTTCCACAGCATAGGGAGTCTCTGGGTGATGAATCTGTCCCTCCAGCACGTCCTATTAATAACCGTGTCAAGGTTTAAGTCTACCGCCCTTGTAGTTCTGAGGGATCTAGATTTCTTGAGGTGAAGCATGTTCATCAAATCTCCGTTTGACATGGCCTTGTATGTCAGGCACAGGTCACCTCTGAGCAAGCGGTAAGCGACTGAATAGAGCTGGAGTTCTTTCAGTCGGGCAGCATAAGACATATTTTTGAGACCCTTTATCCTTTTGGTGAGGAACTTTTGGGGCCTTTCCAGCTGCTGCAGGTGTCGGGTCAGATACATTCCGAATGGGGCATTGTACTCAATCATTGGTCTGATGAGTGATGAGTACAGGGGGACGATGACCTCCCTTGATCTAGATGTGAATCCCTTCATGATCAGGTGGGCAATGTAGGTCTTCCTAACTACTTTAGCAATGTGAGTGTCAAACGAAAGGTTACTGTCAACCTGGGTCCCCAGATCCCTGATAACTTCTTCTGTGCTCAGTGGATTTCCACCTATATGGTAGCTAGGGGTAACCTTGTTTTTCCCGAAGGGTATGACTATGCATTTCTTGGTGTTTAACTTTAGGCCATGGCTCTGGCACCAGTTATCCGTTTCTGTGAGACCCTTCTGAAGGATATCTGTGTCAGATGTGTTTTCGACTATGGCGCCCAGTTTGCAGTCATCTGCAAACTTTCTCAGCCATAACCCTCCTGTGTTTGCTTGTACTTCAGAAAAGTAGATGCCGAACAAGAGTGGGCCCAGGACTGAGCCCTGTGGGACACCACTTGTGACAGGCTTTGAGTCTGACATGGCGCCAGCAACTCTGACCCTGTGGGTTCTGTCACTTAGCCAGTTTGCAACCCATCTTGTGATGTATGGGTTTACATTTAAGCTGATGAGTTTTTCAATGATACCTGAGTGGGGTATTGTGTCGAAAGCCTTTGCCAGGTCGAGGTAGGCTGTATGGACTGCCTTGTCCTCATCAATGGCCTTGGTGACTGTTTCGAAAAAGTCAACCAAGTTTAAAAGGCATGATCTGCCTTTGACAAAGCCAAACTGGGTTGGATCCAAGTCTGCAAGTTCCCTATGTCTTTATTTATGAGTTCCATTATGATCCTCTCCATGGCTTTGCAGATCAGGCTTGTCAAGCTGATGGGACGGTAATTTCCAGGGTCGGTGGAGGCACCGCCTTTGTGAAGTGGGACCACAGTTGCCGTGCGCCACTCCTTGGGTACGTATACTGAGGTGAGGCTAAGATTAAACAGCTGTCCTAACTGCGGGTTTAATTCCTCATTGAGTTCGTGGAGCACACAGCCGGGGACACCATCCGGTCCCATGGATGCTGTGTTTTTCACCTTAGAGAGAGTAGTTCTCACCTGGGGGTTAGAGATGTTTGGGGGGCTACAATCCTCTGGTATAGATATATCTCCTTTTGGGGAAGGAGTTTGCACTGAACCTGTCAGCCAGTATATTGGCAATGTCTGTAGGTTCAGTAATTTTCACATCATTTTGAACTAATTCTGAGCATATCTGGGAGTTTCCTCCCAGGTTTCTAACATAGCTAAAGAAGGCCTTATGATTGTCTTTTGAGTCCTTAGCGATTTTTCTCTCAAAATTTGCCTTGGATGATTTTATGAGAGCTCTTAGTTTGTTACTTATAATGATCAAAGGTGTCTTACCTTTTAAGGATTTTGCTCTATCTTGTAGTAGCTTCCTCCTTTTGTTGTAGAGCTTGTTTATGGCTGGGGTCCACCAGACTGGACGCTTGCCTTTGGTACAAAGAGTCTTTGTTTTGTTTGGGATTGCCTGATCCATGCAGTCCTGTAGGTGCTGGTAGAAGGCATTTGTAAGTGATTCAGTGGCTTGAGTAATGTTTACCGCTGGCTCGGGGGCCTTAAAAGAGACCACACTAGTCTTTAGAAGTGTGAAGTCGGCTTTTGAGAAGTTCTTCACTGTGGTCTTTTTATCTCAGGTGGGGGTGGGATGAGGACCTCCAGTGAGATTAGTTTATGATCTGATCTCACCAGTGAGGGGTATACTTCCGGTGTTGAACATTGTGATCCCATGTTCATGATGATGAGATCAAGTATGTTTTCACCTCTTGTGGGGATGGTGACTAGTTGTTCCATGGCATTTGAGTTTATGAACTCCAGGAACCTTTGGGCTAGAGTGTTTGGGCTTGAGTAGTGATCCCAGTCTATATTAGGGTAGTTGAAGTCACCTAGTATGATGGTGTTTGGAGATACATTTATCCCCTCCAGTGTTTTCAGGAAAGCTATATGAGTTTCCTGAGTTTGAGAGAGTGGCCTGTAACAAATTGCAGAGCAGTCTTGCCTATGGTTAATTGCACCTGGATGGTCTCCGATGCATCGTGCGTTGCCACCAACCTTGAGGTGTGGGTGTCCTTGATGAATATGGACACCCCCCCTCCTTTCTTGGTGTTGTCCGGATTTTGGGGCTGGAACGCATGATATGAGGTAAAACCTGATAGTGCTGGGGTGCTCTCAGGAGCCTTGAACCAGGTTTCAGTCACAGCACAGACATCGATGTTCTCCATACTGAGAAGGGCCTCGAGTGCGTGCATCTTGAGGTTGAGACTTCTGGCATTGAGCAGCATTACCCTTAGTTTTTTTCCTTTTTTGTGTTCTAGGGTGGTAGGTTTAGAATTTGAGCCTTGCCTAAAAAAGGCACTATGGGGGTGGCAAGAGCCTTTGCCAATATCCGGAAGCCCATATAGTCAGTCCTCATCTCCCTTATCTTCTGTAATTACCTTTGTGTTTTGCCTACAATCCCTTGCTAGATGTCCCTTTTTCCCACACTTGAAGCATTCACCTCTCTTTTTTCTTTCTTCAAAATCTTCTGATCGTTTGTCAGACAGTTTGTTTCCCTGGACATTCTTCTTGCCTTTTTTACCTGACTGTAATACAAATACTTCAGCTCCGTCTTCAGCAGTGAAGACTTGCGCCTTCTTTTTCTTTTTACTATTAAAATGTCTTTCAGCATGTCTAGCGTATTCAAGTAAGGCTTGTAGCCTCCCTGTTCGATGGTCTATCATATGCTTCGTAATGAAGCTACTAATAGGTGCAATGCAACCTTTCAAAAATGCATTTTTTAATTGTTGTTCATACGGAGAATCATTCGTTTGGTTCTCAGGAACCGACATACCGCTATGATTATTAAAACATTCTAATAATCTAGCATAGTACCCATCTATTGTCTCATTTTCCTGTTGTATGCATTGATTAATGCAAGTCCAGTCTGCTCTAGGTTTCCATTTCTCAGAGATTCGGTCTGTCAGACCTTTCACTCTGTTGTCTAACTCTGCGTCACTATGTGGGAGTGGTTTAAATTCTGCATTACGAGGATTCCAGTTGCCACAAATCATGTGCCAATCTGGACCTATAATTTGTCTTACTACTTTTTCTACTTCTTCCCCATTCAAGTGGTAACTCAATCTCATGCCTTGTAAATCTTCTAAAAATTTCGTAAAATTAACTTTCGGATGGGGGATTCCCTCAGTAGCCTTCCGGATATCTTCCGGTGTCCATGGTCTATATACTAAGAGTGTTGGGTCCTGCCCTTCCTGTCCTGCCTGAGGATTTGGAACTTCTATAAGTGGGCATATTTCTTCCTCACTCTCATCCTGTAGATTTCTCTCTATTTGGTATGATTCTGTGTCCCTATGTGTTTTACGTGTTCGGGACCTAGTTTCAGTAGGATCTCTAATAAATGGTTGTGGTCTTGCTGAAACTTCAGGATAACGCGGAGGCAGACCAGCCTGTCCACTCGCTTCATATCCTGAAAAGGGTAAGGGAGGGGGCAAGGGAGGAGGAGGGGGAGCTGTCGCTATTACCAAGTTAATATCCTCTTTGTCTAGAAATAATGTTTTTGAATTTTTCAGCTTCTGCTCTCTACGATTTGCTTCCTCAATCCACCTGTGTGCCTGAGGAATGCCTAATTGGCATTGCTTTTTTGCCTGACCTTCCGCATCAGATTTAAGCTGTTTAAGGAGTTTAACTAGTGAAGTTTTATCTAGTTTACCATCAAATTCATATTTATTAACCCATTTCGTATAATACCTAATGTTATCAGAACGTTGTAATTGCATGTATTTTGCGTCTTCGGTTAGGGCCGGATCTCGCGATGTTTTAGTGCACTGATTACCCATGTCAAAGAAAATGTTACGTAACCCTTTTTTATCATGTGATATCAAGTTCTCAGTTCCTGTTCACAGTTTATCTAGAATAACTGCCTACCTTATTCTGTTACCCTGATCTATGACCAAATATACAGTACTTCCTTTTGTCCCTGATCTGCAAAACAAATCTTGACAACAATATACTGTAACCTAGTCCCTAATCTAAAACAGAAAAAAGGCAAATTCTTCCTACCTGAGCCTCCGGTATTGAGAAAGTCCAAGTTCCGCTTTTCAGCCACAGATCAGAAAGTGGCCAGCCTCTTTACACGACAATTCAGTTGGAGGTCTTTTCACTCAAGAAGAACCATTTCGGTAACTTCTCCTGCGCAGTATTCGACCACTGATACGCTCTGATCTGCGGCTTACCAAGGGAATTCCATCTGCGAAGGACCAAACTGTTAAATAAAATAAGATTTCAATACACAGGAGGTTCAGGTTAAAAAGTTTACTAGTGTACACCAGGAGGCAAAAAACGTACAAGTACAGAATTTTGTCTGACATGAAACAGGAAGCACACAATTTTATATAGGTTTAACATTTAAGCTATGCCCACCTTACTGACGTGATATGTCACAGGGCATCTACATCACTTTAGCTTACAGTCCTTTATTCATAAAGCTGTTGATGCTGTATATTTAAAAAACTTTTCCTCTAGATACAATACGGCCTTGCTATCCAGCTGGTCAGACATAATGTCTTTCTGTAAAGTTACTTCTTCAAGGTTTCATATCAGTTCGAATACAATAGCAGCTTCAGTCTTTTAATACACGTCTTTGTTCTCTGTTACACTTTCTCACACAGCTGCGTGCTATCTCAGTAACACATATACAAGGCCAAATCATTCCAACAGGAAAGAGCAGAAGATTTCATTATTTCACACATTTAATTTCCTGACCCAGCAGATAATCACTTGTGAAAAGCATAAACATTAAAACTTGCTAAGCTAGCATTCTGGCAGGGTCAAAGATCAGCTTTGCTTCAAGCCACACTACAGTTTCAAAACTGCTTACATTTACACATGAATTAATCCTTACTGTTATATGATTAATAGAATAAAATGCATTCTATACTACTTTGCTTTTAAACTAGCATTTCTCATATATTCAAATACACATTTTTCTAACACTAAAGAAAGTAAAAATAAGCAAAAATACAATAAAACAGCTGAATAAAGTGCACTTATGTACTTTTTAGTAACTGGGAACAGAGGAAACAGAAAATAATTCAAGTTCGAGACTGGGGGGGGGTGCTTCCCAGTGGATCCTGCAGTGCTCAGTAGAATGAGCTGATGAGATGAGAGTGAAAGGAGTGCCCAAATACATATTTGTAGTAGGGGGGGGGCAACCAAAAGATACAAATGCAGACGGAGATCAGCAGTACTTAGGCAGAGAACAACAAGTCACACAGCAGTACAGCTAAAGATGCCACAAAATACTTGTAGTTAATTGAAGAATGCTATCTCTCATCTCCTCCCACTAATTAGCTGGATTTTATTCCCTGTCTACAAAAGAATTATTTTCTAACTGACCCTAGCTAAGACCTCTTAAAACTCCAAAAAGAATGAAAAAACTAAACAAAACAAAAGAAATATAAGAATAAAGATAAAAAATGGAAGTAACCAAACCTTAAATGAATAACTCCAGGCAAAAAATCAAATGCAGACACAAATCAGTAATACATAGGCAGAGAACAGCAAGTCACACAGATCCAAAATGTAGATGCCAAAAAACAGAAGTCCCAGAAATGAGCCTTTCGGAACACCACTGGCCACCTTCATACTCTCTGAGGAAGCGCCCACTTCCCTCACTGTGTGGGTTCTATGTTTTAGCCAATTTGCTATCCATCTTACTACATAGGGATCTGTTTGAAGCACATTTAACTTGTTTTTTATGGCAGTGTGAGGAATGGTATGAAATTCTTTGGCCAGGCCAAGGTACACAGTGTGTATAGCATGACAGCTGTCAATAGCCTATGTTATCCTTTCAAAGAAGTTAACCAGAATAATTAGACTAGCTCTACCCTTGACAATGCCAGACTAATGTGGGACTATCTTGATAAAGTTTTAATATCATAGTTAATCATGTCAGTTGTGGTATGTTCCATGGCTTTGAGATGAGACTTGCCAAACTGCTGGGCCTATAATTTCCAGGGTGAGGGATAGATTAGTATTAGTACTAGTAGATGAGCCTTCTTTGTGAAGTGGTATTGCACCTGTTATGCGCCAGACTTCGGGGACATAGCTAACGGTCAGGCTCAGTTTGTATAGCTCAAGGAGTGGCTTTGACAGTACCTATTTAGTACTATTTATTAAGCAGCCAGGTACATTATCAGGTCCCATGTAGGGTGTATTTTTAGTCCTGACAAGCATCTTTAGTATTTGTTTAGTGATGATGGGAGGTCTGAAATTTTCAGGGGATAAATGAACTTTGGAAAGTTGTATCTGAGATGCAGTATGCATTGAACTTGTTCTCTTGTATGCTAGCAATGTCCTTTGAATCTGAGTAGGTAATGTCATTTTTAATAAGTTCTGAGCAATGCTGGGTATTATTTCTTACTTTCCTGATGAAGCTGAAAAAGGATCTGTAATTATCCTTAGCCGCTGATGCTAGCCTAAGTTCACAGTCTGCCTTGATTTTCCTTATAATATATTTTTTTTAATTCTTTGACAAATCCTTAATATTAGCCTTTATTTGGGGTCATTTGTCCTGCTGTATACTTTATTTTTCATTTTTTTTTGCTATATAGTTTATTCATATTTGTGGACCACTGGGGTAGTTTGCTTTTAAATTTGCAATTATATTAAAGCTGGTTGGGGATGCCAGATTTATGCATTTATCTAGGCGAGCATAGATTTTGTGTGTGTGTGGGTATATGTACGTGTGTGTTTGTGCGTGTGTGTGTGTGTGTGTGTGTGTGTGTGTGTGTGTGTGTGTGTGTGTGTGTGTGTGTGTGTGTGTGTGTGTGTGTGTAGCTACTTGCTGCTTGGATGTCTTGAGTGATGCTGTTATATGTAAATCTGGATAGTTCATCATAGAATTGCATAAGATTTCTACATTTGAAATTCCTGAATTCTATGACATTGGCGTACATTGATTTTGAAATTTTAGAGGTAAAGCTTACTAGTTTTTGATTAGATTTTACCAAGGAGGGGTATACAGGGGGAATAGTAACATACAAATGTCATATTTGTAAGAACCAAGTCTAGGATACTTGGCCTCTAGTGGGTTCTTTGACTATGTGGTCTAGGTAGTTTTTGGAGGGTTTTTTTTTTTTTTTTGGACCTATCCTACATTCGAAGTATAGACATCACAGTTTCTTCAGGGGCAGTTAAAGTCTCCCAGAATAATGAATTTTTTTGCTTAACAGAAGTTCAAAGGGTCTCTAGGAATCTCCACAGAGGTTATATAGTTTCTCACAAATATGGAGACTCCACCACAGCTGCAATTATCCTTAAACTGTTTAACATAGGATTAGCTACTGGTTTTATCCCTGAAGAGCAGTACACTGTAGTGATGATTCCCCTCCATAAGGGTAGCCTTACAACTGTCCCAAGAAATTTCAGAACTATTAGTCTTACAAGCATCATCTACAAAGCTGTAATATCAAGATTCTTATTAAATTTGACCTCCAGCAGTTTAGGTTCATGTAGGTTTATGAAGGATAGATCCTTTCTACTGAATCTTTTAAACTTTTTTGAAATGGTTACGGAGTCTGTAGGTGGTGGCCATGCATTACACATGGCATATTTTGATCTGGCCAAGACCTACAATACCATCCCGCATGTTGGCATCACAAATAATCTTAAATGCTTTAAAAAAAACAACCCATATGTGATAAGGCAGATACCAAACTGTCTGAAAGACAGAGCCCACATAATGTCAGTTGCACTTGCCTCAGCAAAAAATATGTAGGTGACCAGTGGTGTCTCTCAAAGCTCACTGCTTGACCATTCCTTTTTGGCCTTCACTTCTCAAATATCCAAGCAAAGAACTAATACTTCTGGCTAACAAAGATTGCAGATGACTGTAAATTGCGGGTTGTTGTTAAGATGCACCCTGACACCCAAACCCTTCAGAATGAATTCTCCCCAGCAAATTCTTTGTGTACTAAAAAGTTGCTTGTTTTAAATACTAAAAAGATGTAGTATCATAATTTTAGTAGATACCCCCCATGCTGTATAGACAGCATACTGCTACCAAACAAATTTGTAGTCAGGGGTCTAGGAACTTGGGTTGAATATTCCCTCTGTTTTGACTGTCATGTGACTATGGTTATCTGAAAATCCTTTTACTTAGCACAACTAATTGATAAAGGACTGGAAGGCTACCCAAGCTACAAGGTGAAGTCACGGGCTTTGAGGCATTAGTCATCAAGTGCATGGGACTTACATTCTTGTAGCGCACTTGTACAAAAATCATGTATTTTCTAAATGTGTTTCCCTAAGTGAAATACCATGTCAGTATTTTTCTATTCCCCATATTCCCTGATCATTGATCATTAAATAACTCAGGTTCTTGAAACTTGATTTTTTTACATATTCTGAAAGTCATTAAGCAGCATTCACTACTAAGTTATAATGCTATACAGCAAAATCTGTTTATTCATATACACATAATGTGCATATTATGCAAATCATTTACCAGTAATGTGTATATTGTGAAAACTATCAGTTAAATATAAATGTAACATAATGGGCATTAAAATAATTGTATTTCCTATTGATAAAATTTTGTTGTGCACTAATAATAATACTCTTTTGTAGGCTCAGTAGATACACAGATCATTTTCATGGGCAAACCAGGTACAATGTCTAGTTAAGTGACTTGCTCAAGGTCAAACAGTACCCAAACGAGGGCTAAGAAAACCAAAACTTTTACTAGAGGCTCTACAGATCATAGCCTTTACCCTCTAAGACAGCTACCAGGCACATTTGTTTCAATGTAAAATGTTTTTATTTGAATGAATATGAACAAAAAGAATAACAAAAAAATGAAGCAATACTTTACAACAATAATTTAAAAGAAAAACAAGGGAAGAAAACTATTTGCAAAGGAGTCTACTTGAGCAAACACAATTTTACCATTCAACATACATTCTATATCTTACTGAATTACAGTCAATTTTCTCCAGTATCTCAATGACTTTTATCCAGAAAATTATAGTATGTAGTGCTTCTATCTGTTCTAATCTTGATTGTAGTCAGCTCTCATTGAGAAACATTAAGTACTATCTTCTTGTATTCTTTAAACGAAGGCGAAGTTTCATTATTCCAATTTATAGTAATCACTTTGCATGCTATAGCCAATAAAATCCTTAGGAGGGAATACTTTGATATGGGAACACATGTAGGTATTGGTACATTGGACAAAATCAAAGATTCGGTTAACTGGAATTTGTCATTAAACACAGTTTGCATAAAGTAATTAAATTGATCCCAATATGCTTTAAGCAATATACAATCATAAAACATATGTAACCAGTTAGCTTCCACTTTTATTTTTGCATCTACAACATCCTATATCTCGATTAGACATCAATTCCATTTTATGAGGTGTAATAAAAGTTCTATGTATAAACATCCATGAAAATAATTTACATTGTAATGAAAGGAATGTTTGCTTTGAAGAAATTAGCATTCATTTTTTATCCTTTTCACTAGGAGGATGATTATTTATTAAACTATAATAATCCCAGAATTATCTTTATAGTACAGTTTTGTGTTTTTTGATTATTTTGTATATTTTGGATAGATACCATTTTCCTATTATTGTTTGGTTTACTATATAATCATAAATTCAATAATTATGGGGATATTATCTTTATTATTTGCAGGCACTAACTCTAATTTACCTAAAATACATTAGCTTAAAGTTTGAATTAATAGCCACATATCACTACTAATATCATATCTATTCTTAATATGTTCAGTAGGAAGAACTTTATCCAAATCCATTAGCTGATGCCAAAATATTACATTTTTGCCTTTAAGTATCATCATCTTGGAAACATCCAGAGTGTTAATGTTATTTTAGGTACAGGCAATAGGAAAAAGTATAAATGACCACACTCTAAATTTTATTTATTTATTTATTTATTTATTTATTTATTTATTTATTTTACATTTGTTGACCGGGCTAGTCTGGCTGGATACATGTCCATTTTCAGCAGAGGCCCGAGGAGAAAAGCTCCACTAAATACTAAGTACATTACATAGAAGAAACATTACTCTTAAGACATAGCAAAAATTGGAAGTCAAAAAATACATATAGAGGGAAAGATAAATTTTAAAGAGAAACAAGTTTACCATATGCAGTTCATTTACTGTATGCAGTTCATTACATATTAGCATTACATATTAGTAATTACTTAGTAATTAAGCATAAATTATGCATAGTTAGATTAGAACATTTAATAGATGGGAAAATGAGACAGATAGAGATAAGGAGTGTGAAAGAGAAAAGGTTAGTCAGGTGTACTGCAGGAACAAAGCCAATGGTTTAGGTAGTAAAGTTTGATTTTCTGTTTGAATTGAGGCAGGGATGTAGTCAAGGTATCCTATTCTGATAATTTTTTAATGAAGTTAATGTATTAACTATATAATTGGAACATATATGTTTATTTTTATTCTCCAATATACATTCTCTTATCAACCAATGAAAACTATTAAATATTATTGTTTTAGAGTGAGGTGATGCTATATGATTTGATTTTAACCAAATAGCCTGTAGTATTTGCTTCCACCTAGCACAATAAAAGGAGTTTAAACATAAGGCTGTTGTCTCGATGATGGATGAAAAAGCATACATTCCTATATCCAGTAATCCTCTTCCATCTGTATTCCAATCTTTTAAATGGCGATTTAATACCATTCTGGGTTTATTGGGATGCCATAAAAATAACATTAGTTTATTAAATCAATGTATGTATTTTTTAGGCAAAGGTAGGGAGACAGCTTGTATGATAGAGACTTTTTGTTAAAATAATCATTTGATTAAATAAAACCTATCCTCCATTGTGAAAAATAATTTATTCCAGCTATCTATTAAAAGTTTATTTTATTTATTATATTAGTGTGATTAGTTATTATTATTTCATTAATATCACTTACTAATAGTATCCCTAGATATTTAATTATGTTGTTTGGTACTACATATTTATGAAATGTATTATATTTTTCTTATTACAATTTAAGAGTAATATCTTAGTCTTATTATCATTAATTTTAATCTTTTGAATGAGGTTCATTGTCTCAAATAAGGGTTGTAATGAGTTGTAAGAATTATCCAAAGTCAATACAATTTCATCAGCAAATAACTGTCATTTAGAATTTAGATGATTTCTGAACTGTATGCCTCTAATTTCTTCATTCAATCTGATACAGTTCGCTAATGGTTCTATGATCAAAGCAAACAATAACAGAGATAGTGGATATCCTTGCTTAGCCCCTTTGCTGATTGGAATTGATCTAGATGTGTATGAACCTATATTTACATAAGCCAAAAATTCTTATATAGTAATCTAATTAAATTTAAAAAATTCTGTGAAAAACATATGCTTCCAATGCCAGTAACAAACAGTCTCAATGAACTGAGCTGAAAGCACTATTTATATCTAGACTTACTAGAGTCAGATTTCCTTTTGTAATGTTAATGAAATCAATGATTGAAATTACTTGTTTAATATTATCATAAGTGTTTCTGTTTAATATAAATCCAGTTTGATCCTCATCAATCCACAAAGGCAGAAACTGTTTAATTCTATTAATGTGTACAGCCATAAAACATTTATAATCAGCATTTAGTAAAGATATTGGTCTATATGATGAGCACCCCTTATTTGATTTCAAAATTGGAGAGATTAATGTATATTTCCATAATGGGGACATATTACTTGCTTCTTTTGCTAACTTAAAAAAATCTTCGCAATAATGACAATGCTTCTTTAGGTAAGAATTTATACATCTCTGGTATTATACCATCAGTTGTGGGTCCTTTATTTACTTTTAAACTATTAATTTGAGATTTTAATTCTGATAATGAAATCAGTCTATTAGGCTAATCTGATCTTCAATTAGCTTTTTATGTATATATTTTTAAAAAGGATGTTATTATATGTTTTGATTCTGTTACTGGGTCTTGCGAATTAATTAAACTAAAGTGCATTTTAAAAGTTTCTAAAATATCTTCTAGATCTGAAACTTTTTTCTTAGTTCCAGGAACATAAAGTTCTTTTATTTGATTAGAATTTATAATCTTTTTCATTCTATTTGCTAATTTGCATTGATGTTTTGGATCTACAGAATAAGAACTAATTTTAATCTTCTCTAAGTTAATCATAGTCTTATTATGTAATGTCTGTAAATATTATTTATTATTTCAAGTTCTTTTTCTAATTTCTCATTACCATTTTGAATATCTAATTTTAGTTTATAACTTTAGTTTGCAGTTCTAATAGTTCTTTATTCCATTTTTTTCTTATTAATGTACCAGGATAAACTTTAGTATAAAGATATAATTTTAAAGAGTCCCACACATATATCTCAGAATATCTTCTGTTAAATTTACATCAATAAAGACTTTTCCTATTGTATATGCCTTGTAATCTTTGACACTTGTATAATATTGCATAATACTGTTGGAGCTTTTCTCCCTGGGCCTCTACTGAAAATGGACATATATCCAGTTAGACTAGCCCGGTCAACAAATGTAAAATAAAATAAAATAAAATAAAATAAATAAATAAAAATAAAACACTGTATTCCTTTATTATAAAATTCTTTATAAAGTATTTCAAGTTAACTATATAAGATGGAATTCTGCTAATATATGCACATTTGTATATTTATTTTGAGCTCAAAATTAATTGCATTGCGATCAGACAGGGGCATGTAACAATCCTAACTTTATCTAGTTTCCCATTGACATCACTTGAAACATATACTCTATCAGTTCTTGACTGGGTACCATGTCTGTGTGAATAATATGTAAAAATAGTGAACTTGACTCTGCAAATTCATTTATATCCTTGATATTAAACATTTCTACAAAATTTATTAATGTTTTAGATGTAGCTGGCTTCCTCCATTTTTTTAAAGAATTAGTATCACAAACATCCAAAATACAATTAGAATCTCCAGCTAAAATTAAACTACCTTTAGACTGTTGTATAATATCTTCAAACTGCTACTTCACCACTTTAACTCCTAGCCCATGTAGAACAAACAAATAAACTGGACAGAAGAAACGAACAATCCAAAACAGAACAGGAGCCCAACAGTAGCCAGCAGAAAAAGATGTTAATCCCAAAAAAAAACTTTCTTTTATCGTAAAGTCAATTTAATAAAAATTGTTCTCACGTTTTCATCACTTTAAGTAAAGTAACTTCTTCAGACACACAGATAAACAGCCCATGTACACAATAAAGATGAGTATGCACTTTTAATATTAATTTCCAGAGATACTAAAAGCATCCCAGATTTATTATTGTACACACTTATGATTTTAGGCATTAATACAGAGTTTTTAACATAAAATTGCAACACCTCTTTTTTGTTTATATTGTGAAGTAACAAGTACTGAGTAATGATTTGTATTAAATCTATCTATGTCTTCAATGTGTCTCTTGTAAGAATACTATGTGAGCATTGAACAATTTTAAATATTTGGTTAAACTTCCCCTTTTACAACTATTATTTAGACCATTAACATTGACAGAAATACACTTTACATATAATGGATCTTTTACAGTATAGCTAGTCATATTCATTAATCAGTATAAGATGTAAGAAAATGACTGGAAATTATTGCATACATTCATCAATGAAGTCAAAAATATAAACTTTAGTAGACACTATATTATAAATAATTAAACAATGACGTGTAAAACATTTATTTAGAAAATAAACCTTACAGACTCTGAGGTATAATACCCCATATTTGAACAGCATCCCTATTCAAACATTCCCTCTAAGCCTCTCCCCAAGATAGCTCTTACCTCTATCCAGTTGAGACTTAATTTTATGCAAAAAATTGTTTATTGAACAAATAAATCAAAATATGTATATTTTTTGCTGTTTCATCCTTTGAACAAAAATGTTAATGAATGTAATTGTATATAGTTTTAATCTAAGTACCCCAATTACCATTAATACTGTTGTAATCAAGAACATTCAGGTCAAGTATGATCACATTCAAAACGTAGCTACCATAACTATTATTGCATAATAAAATATATGCTTATAGTTCTACGTATTACTAATTGGGATGTAAAAGGAGTATAAGCTCATACATGTCCTCACAACATATACGTTTAGTAACACTTATACAAAATATATTATTAGTTCATTAAAAATGAAAAAGGTAATCTAAGTATGTTTAAAAAAAGACAAAATCTTGAAACCTTGCAATAAAGTTTCTAAGTTTAAAAGAAGATTTACTTTAAGAGCATGTTACCTTAATAATCATTATGTAATTGTCTATAAATTATATCCTTTGAAAGACACTTCTTTTACAAAACTCAGCAACTCTGTATGCATACATTAATAATTGCACTTATATATATATATATATATATATATATATATATATATATATACACACACACACACACACACACACACACACACACACACACACACACACACACATATATACTTACAAATGCATATACTTATATAAACACTCGTGCATGTATGCAAGTACTTTGCAAGTTAAATTTTATATACCTTGAAAACCAAAATAACTAAAGTAATATTTAATAATCACATGGTTCAAGAACATATTAACTGTATATATGTAATTATATATTCCAATACTTTAACCTTACAGTGAGTTGTTTTAATTACCACATTTTAAAATGCCCGCTTATCTTAAATGTCTTATGTTTGAACTACTACCAAATAAACATCAAAAGCAGGAGCAATTTTTGTGTTCAAACATAAATTCACAAAGTCATTCAACTAGATACTGCATTCATTATAAAGTTTGTTTACTAGGGTAAACAATTATTCTTTTGCCATACATTTTCAATGTATAAGAACCTTCTTTTATTTGATAATCAACAACAAATAGTCAATACAAACATTTTGTGCTATTTGTCTAATATTATTTTTACTCTGTTTCTCTGCATGCATTTATAAATAAAAGCAAACAGCCTAAATATGTGTCTACCCTTTAACACAAAGAGCTCTATTAAAATCTCATACAACAAGGGAGACAAATGCAATAGAATAGAGACAAGTCCTAAATTCCCATCCCTTTAACCCAAAATATTAACATAGTTACCATAGTCATATTAATGTACTTCCCCTAAAGATCACAAACTCTGAATTACTATTACATATCCACACTTTATTACAGCCTGCCTATATACTTTATGAGAAAATTATTAAGCCCGACAAAATCAAACCAAAACATAAAATTAAATTTCAGTCATCTTAAAATCCAGAATTTCAAAGAATCATCAGTACATTACTAAACATATACTGATTATTTCTTATTCAACTTTTGAGCCTATAAAAATTGTCTGTCTAATAAAACTAAAATTAAATACTATGCTATTAAAGAAAGACATAATTCAAGTTTACATAAAAAAAATAAGAACTTACAGTTTATTAACTTCAATGACCGCCTCTTCATATATATGATCAGGCATTTAAGATACTTAAAAAACTGCATCTTATTCATAAATAAACTGATCTGGTTAACATTTACATGTAAAACAAGAGAATACCTGTTTAAATGAAGCTGAAACTATAACATAATTTATTGTAAAAAGGTTAACACACAAGTGCTTTCACCCTGACAATGCAGGGCTTTTTCAAGTGAAATAAACAGACAGCATGACCTTCCATTTAAATACCCTAATGAATAAAAAAGGTGCCAAAGAGTCTTAAAGTAGTACAAACCCCTCATATTTAGGGTTCTTCAGATTGTTACAAAATGTTTGACTTCAAGAAAGATATAGCGGACTCTAGAGTTTCAAAGATTTTTGTACTTTCTGTGATAAAAATTTTTAGTCTTGCTGGAAATAATAAATGAACTTTACAATTTGTCTTCTTCAGTTCTTTTATCAAGGGAAGAAACTTTTTCTTTTTGATATTACTGAGGAAGAATAATCATTATCAAATCTTATTGTACAATCATTTAATTTGATTGGTGAATTTGTTTAAGCAGTTTTTAAAACCAGTTCTTTGCCTTGGCACGAAAAAAAAATTACTATTACTGATCTTGGGCTTGTTTGTACTTTATTTAATGTTGAAGGGGTTACCAGAGACCTGTGAGCTCTTTCTATTCCATAAGATAGTGGCTCTGGCAATTTTAAAATACTAAGTAGCCAAGAAGTAAGAAAATTAACCATGTTCTTACCTTCTATTTTTTCTAGTAGTCCATAAATGCATATGTTGTTCCTTCTGGATCTATTTTCAAGATCATCTCTTTTGTTAAGTAAAGAAGTGCTCTGTTTTACTAGAAAATTAATGTTATGCCCTTCTTCAGAAATCTTCCCTCTATATCATTTAATGCCTCTTCCATGCTGGATATCTGAGTTTTTTGTTGCATTAATATCTCGTGTAATTATTCCATTTGTTTTGTGGATTTTTTTTTATATCCACTTTACCTAATTTAGTGAAAAGATCTTGCATACTGGGAGAAGTGTCTGTAGTTCCTTCTTTAAAGACTGATGCTGTGTAGCAGTTTTCAAGTGACTCATTTGGATGAAAAGACACAAGTGTTTGCAGTTGAATAATGACAGGAAGTGAAGACATTAATAGTATAAATTTCCAGTAATGTCTTCCAGAATGATGTAAAGAAGGTAATCCTCAAAGTTGAAATGACTACAACTTCAAACACTTAATAATTCCTGTCAGAAATATGACTCAAATATCAGAGCTAAGAAGGTAAGCTGTTATTCTGCCACCATTTTGGCCACACCCCCATCAGACACATTCTTGATGCCCTTATCTTTAAGATAAGAAAGTTAATTAAATCTGTTTAAAAATTAATCATTCCATCATTATAAAATAAAACTACAACCACTAAATTCCTAAGTAACCATTCCTCCAATATACAGACATAAGAATGTAATTCATGCCATTTAACACTATCTGATGCAGGGTTTATTTTAGGCCCTTTCCTCAATGTAGTGCAACCTCTGAGTTGGTATATATAATTAGCAGGGGGTGGTGGGGCACAACCCCCCACATAGGAGGGTGTGGGGGCATGGGGACAAAGCCCCCCCACATAAGTTTTGTCCAATGTTCACCGAATGCTTCTGTTGTTGGGGGCTCTGCCCCCCACACCTCCTGCTAATCATAGATATCAACTCCTAGGTTGCACTAAATTGGGGAAAGGGCAGGTTCTGTTATAGCTAAGTTACCGGTAAGTTAGTAGTAGGTTACAGTTCCTTTATGTTGGCCAACTATGGCCATTTGATTAATTTATTTTTGAAGATATGCCTATTTGTTAAAAGTTATGTTCAATGAGTAACGTTCGATGTACAGCCGTTCAATTTAATATTTATTCGATGGCCAAAAATAGACCTGTTTGATGCATCACATTTAATTCTGCAAGTAGTCTTGTTACTTTTTTCTCATAATGTTTTATGCATTTTTCATTATTTTTTCTAACTTTCAGTAACTATGGTAACATTACCTTTTGTCATTAATCAGTTAATTAACTGGTCCTATTTTATTCATATTTCCCTCAAAAGAATTTGATAATTGCTGATGACTCATCACTTAACATGTGCAGGAAAAATCTGAGTATGAAATTTGCCCTTAAAATGTAATCTTATCTAGACTATTGTAATTTCAGAAATAAATTTACCTTTTGTTTACATTCACACTTGTGCATATGTGTAAAATAATCCGGATAAAGTTATAATATACTTCTTATCACAGATGTGAAGCAATTGCCAATTTTTTTTTGCTTACAATCCTCTTCATCTAGGTTTCTATATTCATCCATTCACCATCCCTCTTACCTATTTTTGTACAATGAGTTAGAGTATAACTTCAATAGTGGCAATCATCTAGAACCAGTGTTCACTCTGCTGGTTGGCTAACCCTGTCATTTTGTTCTTCTGTACCTCGCTCATGTTTGCACACTCACACCTAAAGTTTACAATCCACTTATTGCATGTCTTTAGAATGTGCGAGAAAACTGGAGCACCTGGAGAAAACCCACATGAACACAAGGAGGACATACAGACTCCATACAGGAGGCACGCCATCTGGGAACCAAACCAGAGAACCTCTTGCTGTGTAGCAACAACACTGTCCAGTATGCCAAGGTTTCCATATGTTTACCTATTATTTTACCTGTATTGAAATTCTTGTAAAGCCCACATTTTTTTCATAAACTGTGAAATATGCAGGAATTTATCATCTGTAGTTTCCTGTCACAAAATTGATTTTAAAAAGAAATCTGAATACTCTTAGTTTTGTCCTCGTTGACATACAGCAAATGCATTCCAAAAAGTGTGTTTTGCAATATCCAAGGCCCTTTGTATAACACAAAAAAAACTTCCTTTCCTTTCATTGTAGGACAGACAAAACATTTTGATTTACTGTTTAATTTTTCTAAACACAATATTTTCTAGATACTGCAGATGAATTATACTTTAGTGAAACCAAATGCTGAATATCCCTCAGTTATTGTTATATTTTGTAAGCAACCTCAATAATTTTGTGGGCATACAACTTTGCAATTAAATTCTATGTTTAGATACCACAAAAGGACATACCCATTTGCAAGTTTCTGCATGGTCACATATACAAAATATATTTTAAACATTCTAGCAGTCATCAATATCAAACTTTCAGTAAGTGATGCTCTAATTTAAAATACACCCCTTCACCACACAAGCAAACACACATACACCTTTCTCCCCACACTACAACAAACCAACAAAACACACACACACACACACACACACACACACACACACACACACACTCACACACAAAAATACAAATCAAACCAACCTAACCTACATATAGGTGTGTGTGTGTGTGTGTGTGTGTGTGTGTGTGTGTGTGTGTGTGTGTGTGTGTGTGTGTGTGTGTGCCCATGTGTGCATGTGTGTGTGTGTGTGTGTGTGTGTGTGTGTGTGTGTGTGTGTGTGTGTGTGTGTGTGTGTGTGCTTTAATAGCATGCTGTAAATTATTACCAACAAATGAAGATATTTATTAATTAACTTTATGGTGTTTAAATATGTACTGGTTATTTTTGTCATTCCTTCATAAAATCCTTTATGCCCAAATTCACTTGACATGTTTTATTGTTTCCCATCCTCATAAGTTATCAATATAATTTTATACTGAGATTACTATGATTATCAATACTGGCAGCAAGATGTCCTTTGAAGAAACTTGGCCTTTTGCTGCAAGTAAGTCTTGAAATGTATTTTTGTCTCACTTAACATGTAATGAACTACGACAGTAAACTCCCACAATTCTATTCAGTTATCAGTCTCAGCCTTTTTTATTATATATGATGAACAGTCTCACTAATGTATATTCACTTCTTCATTTTATTACTTGCAGGTGATTTTTTTCAACCTTAAACAATTAAGCATACACCAGTCTCTAAAATAAATTTCCCCCACATCTTTTATAGTTCAAAAAACACAAATTAGATGTTCAATCTATCTTTATAAGCAAGTATGGGCAGGCTTTAAAACATTTCAGTTATGCTCTTCTACATCCTTTCCAGTTTCCATAACACATTTTCTTTTTAAGGTAACTATAATGAAGGAGCACAATAAATAAAAACTCTAATAAGCCCACCTAATGTAACAATTACTACAAGTGGAGTTCTGCATATTTCAAATCCTAAGCCTGAATAAATAATCTGGTTGGTTTCATACAAAAAATATATGCTGCATATAGAACTGATTGTTTAGCAGCCAATTATTTTTAATTCAAGTAGTAATGAGCTATCTCCTAATATACATAAATATTGGAACGTATCTGCTTCTGCAAGTATTTGCCATCAATTTTATTTTTAAAATCTTTATTGAATTATCACTTAAGACATAGGCAAACATAAATGTATATATTGACATGTTCCCAGCTGAAAACATTATACATCACATGTATTCTTTTGCATAACTATCATCAATCCAACATTACATAAATTGTTCAATTCCTGCCCTTCCTTAAACCTCACTCCTCCTCCAAAACACTATTCTACATGTATTGTTCCTACAGTTTTCTTTTTTGTGTGTAATCTGTTCCTACCTTTTTCTAAAGATCCCACTTCCAATTAAAAGAATAATAGTTTTCTGTTTTATTTAGTATATTCACTGTATTTTCAAAACTGTTGCTAGCATGATTATTAGCTTGAATAAAAAGCTGCAAGAATGATATGAAATATAAAGGGTTAATTTAGGAATAGTATAAAATGTAGAAAAATAGTAAGTGTGCTGGCAAGCATATATAGCTTAATTAGATATTGGCATCCATGTAAAGGAGTATGTTATTGAGAAACAAAGTCTGTAAAAATAACTGCGCAGATGGCAGCTGGAAGGACATCAATGCAGTAAAGAGATGTAACATTAAGCAAGATAAAGTTGGAACATCAAGTTTCACACAGTGCTGGAACACCGCATTTTAGATAACTGAGTTTCCTTGAACCACCAAACTTGAAAAAGAATCAACGACAAATCATAAATTAGAAGAACAAAGAAAAGTGTTATACAAAGGAAGACTGTAATACATCAGACTGAGAAAAAATATCAGACATTTTGGTATAAATATGAGTGTGTATAAACAAGCTTTGGGAATTTGCCATAGACAGCTTGACAGCATCTGTATTTCATGCTTGTAGATCCAAAAGAAAAATGTAACAATAAAGTCGTACTAACTGAAGCAGTTTGTGTCAGTGTATTTATTGTACATAGTACTATACAGTATTAAAGTAGTTGGTCATACTAAGAGTTAATATACTGTGACATGCTTGCATTCAAATACAAATAACAGCAAGAAACCAACAGAAGACGTGTATATAATTTTTCAATGTCGAGCCACAGTTGACAGACCGAATGGTTTCTCCTTGTGACAACTACAGCTTCTTTTTCATTTTATTCAGTTAGTGCGTCCAGTTGCAGTGCAAACGTTTGCCTCCTTCTTATGCACAGTATCCGATAGCAGAACAGTGCATCTCTGCAAGTTTCACAGATCCTGTACATTCACACAGCTGAATCTGCCAGCTGTGTTTGACCACCTTTTGGGAGAATCAATGAGGAACTTTCCATGCTTTCAGGACGGAAGACTTGGCCACCTTCCACAGAGAAACTGGTAATTCTCTTTTTGTTTCTCATTCTTTGGCAAGGATGTAATAAAACAGAAAAGTATGAAATGTAAAACTACCTTTCAGGTAGACAGTAATGACAGTCCAGTACATGTATGGTCAGGATTTAAAGATTGGTATAAACAAAACTGTAGCACATACAGTACTTTATTAGGTAATGTTGATGTCAATGCTTTGTGTAAATGGATTTTTACCTATGATTGGTACATGTCTCATGTCAAAACTTATAAGCACAGACAAGGGTGTGTGTTTTGTGACAGTGATGATAAATCTATTTGTCTAGTGGTCCACAGAAAGGTTGTTACACAGGTTACATCCAGGGATAAGTCCCCTGAAATACAGCCTTTATAGGTTCATAGGTTTATAGGTAGGTAGGTACTAGGCTATTGGCCCTAGGGCCTATATAAGCCTAGCCAAGGGTACCCTGGCTTTCGCCACCCAAGGGTTGGGAGGGTGGCCTAATGGTTAAGGTGTTTGCCTTACAAACACAAGGTACAGGGTTTGAGTCTCACAAGGGATAATTGGCTGGGTTTAAAATGTCTCGAAAGGGCAGTTAGCCTAGTACTAATCTATGAACCTATGAAGAAAATTATTTTCCTGTGCCACTGTCAAGCAGAGCCACACAAGTGATCCCTGGGGTGAATTTCTTATCTCCCATCTAATCATCAAGATTTTTCTTGAAGAGTGCTAATGAGGAGCTTTGTTTGATATAGATAAGTAGTTTGTTCCAGAGTTTGGAAAGTCTCTGGGACAGGAATCTATCCCTCCAGCATGTTCTGTTTATTATGGTGACAAGGTTTAGGTTCCTAGAGTGTGTAGCTCATAGGGATTGGGATTTCTTTAAGTGGAGCATGTCTAAAAGCTCTGGGTTTGACATAGCTTTGTGTGTTAGGCAGAGATCACCTCTGAGAAGACGATATGCGATGGAGTAAAGCTGCAGTTTTTTGAGACGGTCTGCATAGGGCATCTGTTTGAGGCCAGTAATCCCCTTTGTGAGGTATTTCTGTGGCCTTTCCAGTTGTGGTAGATGTCTTGTGAGGTACATACCAAAAGGGGCATTGTACTCTATAATGGGACTAATGAATGACGAGTGGAGGGGAACAATAACCTCATTTTTCCTGGATGAAAAACCTTTTGTGATAAGGTGTGCCACATAGAAGGATTTCCTGACTACTGTGGCGATGTGATTATCAAAGGAGAGACTACTGTCCACCTGTGTCCCAAGGTCTCTTATCACACTTTTGGTGTTAAGTAGATTACCGCCTATGTGGTAATTCATGGGTACAGAGTTTTTACCAAAAGGGATGACAATGCACTTTTTGGCATTGAGCTTGAGGCCATGGCTTTGACACCAGGCATCTGTCTCAGTGAGGCCCTTTTGTAGGATGTCCACATCTTTTGGAGTTTTGATTATGGCTCCTAGTTTGCAGTCATCTGCGAACTTAGTTAGCCAAAGACCTTCTGTGTTGGCCTGTACTTCAGAGAAGTAGATAACAAACAGGAGAGGACCCAGGACTGAACCCTGTGGTACTCCACTTGTCACTGTTCTGAAGTTGGATTTGGAGTCTGCTACTTTCACATTGTGGGTTCTGTCAGTGAGCCAGTTGGCAACCCATCTTGTGACATAGTGATTTATACCTAGTTTAGTGAGTTTATCTATAATTCCAGAGTGGGGAATGATGTTGAAAGCCTTGGCAAGATCTAGATAGACTGTGTGAACCATCTTACCCTCATCTACAGCTTTGGTGACTGCTTCAAAGAAGTCTATCAGGTTTAGGAGACATTATCTGCCTTTTACAAACCCAAACTGAGTGGGGTCCTGAGTTTGGAGATTACCAATGTCATTGTTTATAACTTCCATGATGATACATTCCATAGCCTTGCAGACCAGGCTCATTAGGCTAATGGGGCAGTAGTTTCTGGGATCTGTGGTGGCTCCCCCTTTGTGGAGTAGGATAACTGTCACTGTGCACCATTCAGTGGTACATAGCCTGAGGTGAGGCTATGACTGAACATGGTACTTAGGTGGGGTGCTAGTTCATTCTGTAGTTCATGTAGAACACAGCCTGGGATGTTGTGCAGCCATGATTACAGGAACTTTGCATTCTTCTGGTATAGAGATGGGCCCTTTAGGGGAAGACAGGGGGGTAACGTTAGCACTGAACCTATCTTCCAGGATGTTGGCAATATCAGTTGGTTCTGTATATTTAGTGCCATTGTGCTGTAACTCAGAGCAGATCTGAGTGTTGCCATTGAGATTCTTGACATAGCTATAGAATGCTTTGTGGTTGTCTTTAGAGTCAGTGGTGATTTTGTTTTCATAACTAGCTTTGAAGGATTTTATGAGGGATCTCAGCTTCTTACTGAGTCTGACCAGGGAGTTTCTCCAATCATGGGATTTTACTCTTTTTTTGCAAACAGTTTCTTTCTTCTGTTGTAGAGTTTGTTTATGGCAGGGGGACCACCAAATTGGCTTCCTTTTTTGGAGGATAGCATCTTGGTTCTGTTAGGGATTGCACAAGCCATGCACTCGTGTAAGTGCTTATAAAGTGCATTTGTGTAGGATTCAGCAGTCATTCCTCTACTGTCCGTCAGCATGGGTGTCATGAAGTTTGCCACTTCTGTCTTAAGAAGCGTGAAGTTGGCTTTGGAGAAATTTTTTACTGCGGTTTCCCTAATGGGGGGTGGGAGGAGGGATGTGGATGTCTAGGGTGATTAGCTTGTGGTCAGATCTGACCAACGATGAATTGACCTCTGGTGTGGAGCACTGGTTTCCTATGATGGTAATAACCAGGTCTAGGATATTGCTGCCCCTGGTGGGGTGTGGATAAGTTGATCCATGGCATTGGAATTTATGAATTCCAGAAAACGTTAAGCACAAGAGTTGGTACATGAGTAATTTTCCCAGCTAATGGTAGGGTAGTTGAAATCACCCATTATTAGTGTGTTAGGTTGTACCCTAATATTTTCCAGTGTATCATGAAATGAGGAGTGGGGATCCTGGGGCATGGTGGGGGATCTGTAGCAAGCTACAATTTGGATTGCGGTCTTGCCCAGAGTTAGTTGCACTTGGATAATCTCGGATGCATTATGCTGAGCAACCAGCCTGGAGGTGTGGATATCCTTAATGAATATGGACACGCCTCCACCTTTAGTGTTTCGGTCCAGGTTAGGTGGCCGAAAGGTGTAGTATGAATTATAGCCTGGTAATGCAGGGGTACTCTCTGCAGCCTTGAACCAGGTCACTGTCACTGCACAGACATCAATGTTCTCCATTTTAAGGAGTGCCTCGAGTGAATGTATTTTGAGGTTTAGACTTCTAGCATTGAGTAGCAATACCTTCAGATTCTTCTTGCCTGTACCTGTTGGGTGGTGAATTTGTCATTTGAACCTTGCCTAAAAAGGCACTATAGGGGTGGCTAGAGCCTTAGCCAGTATCCGGAATCCCAGGGGTGACAGGTGCAGGCCATCTCTGGCAAAGCATCATGGTTTGTCGATCATGTCATCCCAGGCAGACAGATACTGGATCCCCTTAGAATGGCATCAGAAGCTTAGCCAATTGTTGAAGTCTATCATTTTGTCCTTGTACTGTGGTATCATTCTGGGTGATGGCAGGATGCTACTCAGGGCTAGGGTCATACCTGCCTGGGCTACAAGATCAGACAGCTCCTCCATGTCCCTTTTCATGTAGTCCAAGGAGGTACATCTCAGGTCATTCACACCAACATGGACAATGACAGTCATATTTGTACTTGTTGTGGAGTGACCTGAGTGCATGCATTATGTGGCAGATCCTGGCACCCGACAGGCAGCTGACAGTAACTTTCTCCTTGTTTAGCCTGGTGAGTGGAACATCAGTGTGCTTGACTATAGAGTCACCTATGACTAGAGTGTTGGGTATGTTGTTATGCCTTATGGGCTGTGGTTGAGTGGCACATTGAGTTTGTGGGCTATGTGTCATTTGGGTTGTGTTGGGGGGTGGTGGTTGCTTGTGTTTCTGCTTTGGAGGTCCCTGTTGCTTGGGCAGGTTTTTACTGAGAGCGTCCGCAAATGTAGATGTGTGTTTTGTGTTTCTATGTGTGTGTTCTGGTGGTGTAGGTTTTGAGGGACTATGTGCTGAGTGTGGTGTGGTGCAAGTGTTTACCTTCTCCTCTTGACTGTCTAGTCCAGTCTTAGGTGAAGAGAGATTTGCTTCCAGTTTGGCTATATAAGTGCATCTCTCACAGGTTGTCGTGTTGGGTGGTAGGAGGAGAGGGTTGTCTGTGTACATGAGGCAATTACTGCATTGCCCCAAGATGCCCAGATTCATCAGGTAGACAGGAGAAAACACCGGGAGCTAACCCTTAGACATGCCTGGATAGGTGCTTATTTGTTAAGTACTAGAAACCATTTTCCTCTAGACATTGAGGAAAGTTGAGTGTTGTAGTAATTTGTAGCTTATTTGATGCTTACAATAAGTTCTGAACAAGTGCTGAGCTCAAAAAAACAGACTTGAGTGCTGAAACAAAAAAAAACTGGCTAGTTCTAAGAAACAAAATTAAGCTAGAAGGCTTCCCTCCAACACAGAAAGGCTTGATGGCTTAGAAGCATACAAATAGTCCTGGACACAGAAAATCTATATCCAGACTAGACTACCCACAGGAAAGTCAGGAAACAAGCTTAGAATTTATTTTTTTTTAGTGGAAAGAGAGAAAGGAGTAGCAGAAACTAAACTGATTGGCCTTCTCAAATGTTCTCCCTGTATTAGGTAGAATGAAGTAATGACACTAGACTGGGAGGTGGGTCCCAGATCAAATTTACAGTAGGGGAGGGCAACTACAAAGCCACCAATTATAAGAACAACATACCAATAGGGAGGGTGGGAAACAAACTGCAAAAATGTTTCTCACAACAGAAAAGCAGCAGTGAGCCTTTAAATGAAAGTTTTAAGCAGCTAAAGGAGCCTCTAGAGAAAGTGTTTAACTACAAACAAGTTATCAGAAACAAACAACCCAACAGATGCTTAATAAAAGTGGACAGTTTCCAGTTAATACCTCACACACAGTGAAACTAGCTAGAAAAATATACAGTACACAAAGTGCTATAAATAACTCAAACAAAGCAAGCAAAAAAACAGGATACTTAATGTTATATATTATAGATCCGAGTTTGCTCAGTGTCCCTCATTCGATTAGCTCAGTGTGAAATGGCAGAAACACTCACAACTTAGCTTCTTAGGTAACAGAAAGTTGAAACCTGAGACAACTTTTAAGAAAAAAAAAAAAAGGTCAAAGGAACCAATGAGGTGCTTAGTCTAAGCTGTAGTCCAGGTGACCTCAGTCAGCCAATGACCATAAACAATTCTCTCTCACTGAAATGCCTGATGGCTTTGGCTAAACCAAGATGCCCCTGAATATGTGCTCAGACACACAGCCTCCACAAACACTAGGCCCAAATACAAGCCTGAATATGGACAATGCTACAACTATCCACACTGCTTAGAAACAAACTGCAAAAATGTTTCTCACAGCAGAAAAGCAGCAGTGAGCCTTTAAATGAAAGTTTTAAACAGCTAAAGGAGCCTCTAGAGAAAGTGTTTAACTGCAAACAAGTTATAAGAAACAAACAACCCAACAGATGCTTAATAAAAGTGGACAATTTCCAGTTAATACCTCACACACAGTGAAACTAGCTAGAAAAATATACAGTACACAAAGTGCTATAAATAACTTGAACAAAATAAGCAAAAAACAGGATACTTAATGTTATATATTATAGATCCGAGTTTGCTCAGTGTCCTTCCTTTGATTAGCTCAGTGTGAAATGGCAGAAACACTCACAACTTAACTTCTTAGGTAACAGAAAGTTGAAACCTGAGACAACTTTTAAGAAAGAAAAAGCTCAAAAGAACTAATGAGGTGCTTAGTCTAAGCTGTAGTCCAGGTGACCTCAGTCAGCCAATGACCATAAACAATTCTCTCTCACTGAAATGCCTGATGGCTTTGGCTAAACCAAGATGTTCCTGAATATGTGCTCAGACACACAGCCTCCACAAACACTAGGCCCAAATACAAGCCTGAATATGGACAATGCTACAAATATCCACACTACTTAGAAACAAACTGCAAAAATGTTTCTCACAGCAGAAAAGCAGCAGTCAGCCTTTAAATGAAAGTTTTAAACAACTAAAGGAGCCTCTAGAGAAAGCGTTTAACTGCAAACAAGTTATCAGAAACAAACAACCCAACAGATGTTTAATAAAAGTGGACAATTTCATACCTCACACACAGTGAAACTAGCTAGACAAATATACAGTACACAAAGTGCTATAAATAACTCGAACAAAATAAGCAAAAAACAGGATACTTAATGTTATATATTATAGATCCAAGTTTGCTCAGTGTCCTTCCTTTGATTAATTCAGTGGGAAATGGCAGAAACACTCACAACTTAACTTCTTAGGTAACAGAAAGTTGAAACCTGAGACAACTTTTAAGAAAAAAAAAGCTCAAAAGAACCAATGAGGGGCTTAGTCCAAGCTGTAGTCCAGGTGACCTCAGTCAGCCAATGACCATAAACAATTCTCTCACACTGAAATGCCTGATGGCTTTGGCTAAACCAAGATGTCCCTGAATATGTGTTCAGACACACAGGGACTTCTCCTCTGTATCCTGATCCAAATATACTTCTAGGTTCTCCTGTATGAGAATACTGATTTCAAAGATAAGCTCTTACAAGACCCAGACATTGATTTGGTAACACCTTTTGTTACTTATTGCTCAGAATGGAATTCAGCTTTATCACCAGACTCTAAACAAAAGTTAAATGAACAGTTTAAACATTTTCAAAGGGATAGTCAGACAGAGTGGAATAATCTCCATCAGTCTATGGCAACTTTGTTATCACAATGTTTTGGTAGCCTAGACTGTCAGTTACAAGCACTTGAATGTAAGCATAACACTCTCCAAGATTGGGAAACAAGGTTTGCCTTGCTTACACAGGAATTACAGGCAGAGCAGGACAAAACTGCACATTATGACACAATGCAACTTGAACTGCAACAGTGCAAACAGCAGCTACAGATACTATAGAGAGAGGTAGAGGAAGGGCAAGCTAAGGATCAAAAGTATAACCAGATGCAGTATGATCGAAACAGATGCACAAAACAGCAAAGGACACTAGATGAAGAAATAAAAGTCTTACGAGACCATCTTAATGAATTGGAAGCTCCAGCAGGGGAAAATGTCAGGCAGCCCATAGACATTATATGGGCAGCAACACCAGCTGATTTGTATCAACAACCAAAAGTGTTACAGACCCTCTCCAAATGGAATGATAAAAAAGGTATATTTTACATGTTAGCTTTTGAAGAATGGGTTAATTACACCAGAGGTGCAGATGCATGGAATGATTCTATGACCAAATGTTTTTGGACATTTATTTCTAAGTGTTTTAAAACATTTATCCAGCTAAAAAACTATCCTCTTAACACTCAGCTGCAACGTATGGCAGCAGTGTTACAGGCATACACACAAGGACAACCGTTAACTTCTCGGTTGTTAGATCATGTCAATATTGTCATTTCAGACAAAATATTCGAACAGCAAATCAATTTCAGTTGGCGTATCAAGTAGTGTTTAATAAATCTGATGAGGATATGAAAGATCAGGACACTCAAAAACAGCTTATTCGCTGCTTCTTAGAGCAAGTGAAGGGGATTGCAGGTGACATTAAGTGTATCTATCAGGAAACATCAAAGGATTTGCATGATTTAGTGCAAAAATTAATGAGAGGCAAAATAATGGGCAGGATTCACGATGGCTTGCACGGAGTCTAAGAGTAGTGTAAGACTCCATGCAGCCATTGCGATCCAGGAACAGCCTGAATGTGCATGTAAGAGAGCACCTAAAACGGCTATTACACGGACAGGGCGTGGATATCCTAATTACCTCACTTGCAGCCGAAAGGCATGCAAATGAGGTAATTTCATGATCGAGGAAGCAGAAACCTGCCCGTGTAAGAGCCGAGTTATCTGCAGAAATGTACTCAGTTGATAACTGAGTACCATTCTGCAAATAACACAATGGAGCCTTGTCAGCTCCAAATAAAGGTTGCAAATGTCCCAGGCAGCATGCCAATGGCCAAATATGTGGCCACTGGCAATGTACCCCGATGCAAACATAAAATAAAAATGTTTTTTTTTTTTCGGCGATGTTTAAACGTAGAGCAGCACCGCGCAAACAGGCTGCGCTATAAAGAAACAGAAAAATAAAAAAAATCAAACCCACAAACGTGGGTTTATGCAAAGCATGAATTTACAATGGAAGGGAATAGCAGGCTAAAACAACATGGCCACCGAGTAGGGGTTGCTAAGGGGGGAAGCTGAGTGTAAGACATGTAACTAAGCATTAGTAGGCAATCCTATGTAAATGAGTGGTAGGATAGTGAATCGTACTGTTACATTGGAAATGAGCACATTTTGTGCAATGTAGGAGTAGGATAAGGGGGAGTAACAGAGTAGGAGATAGGTGACATCACAGGGGGGAATGTATGAAAGGAATGCAGCTCATTGGAGCACAGTGGCATGTGAAAGCTGTCAGTCACACATCATGAAAAGAGGAGTGTCAACAAGTAGGCATGGGAAAGCCAAGAAATGGAAGGCGTACACTATGGATAACACCAAAGTTTCTTGCAGGGCGTGCATGCACGCGTGTTCCTCACTGGTAGGCACGAGTAAGCTAGAGTGCGCACGTGTAAGCGTGAGTGTCCGCGTTTAAGGCAGAATAAGCATGTAGGAGCCTGTTTAAACACCTGTAAGCTTGTTTGCGCTGGTGTGCATGCGTTTTAACCCGAATAAGCAGATTCTAGTCCGTCTAAGCATGTGTGTGCGTATGTTAGCCACTGTGAGCGTGTTTTCGCTGGTATGCGCATCGCTCCCCGCTGAGGAAACAGAAGGGAAAAAGGAAGCATGGGAAATAGTAGGAATCTAGCAGGAATTACTGGCAGAGCTAGCAGGTGAAAACAATCAGAAGAAGGCAATTACACAGGCAGAACAGTAGCCCAGCCCAGCACTTAAAACTGTGCAAACAACAGTGCAGAATGTTTCTCTCAAGAGAGACTGCAACAGAGGAGTAAGCTATTAGAAGTGAAAACTGAAAAAGCTTCACTCAGACCAAAAATGCTAGGGGCTGCCATAGCTGTTATAAGGAGACATATGCAACTTGCTGAGAGTGGTGACTATGCAAATGCTGCTGGACAACCCACAGTGAGGAGACGGAGAAGAGTGTACAGGCCCAGGGTCACCTACCAGGGGTTACATGAGCTGGAGATAGTGGAGTGCAATAGAGTGGACAGAGACCTCCTGCAGCACATTGTTGAGCTGTGCAGGCCACGCCTCACACACAGAACCAACAGAGGGGAACCCATCCCAGTGGAAACCAAGGTATGTGTTGGCCTAAGAATATTAGCAACAGGTACCTTCCAGAGACCAGCTGGTGATATGATGGGGATATCACAGGCATCAGCATCCAGGGTACTGCACCAGTTCCTGGATGCCATGTCAGCACATGTCGGTGATCATGTATATTTCCCCAATTCCTGTGAGGTATTGGCCAGCAATATGCGTCTCTTCCAGCAAATAGCGGAATACCCTGAGGTAGTGGGTGCAATAAACTGCACGCATATATGCATCAAAGCACCAGCCGGTGAGTGGGGTAGGGCCTACATTAACCGCAAGGGCTTCCCCTCCATAAACTGCCAGGTCATGTGTGATTCCCAGGGCATAAAAATGAATGTGTGTGCTGGCTGCCCTGGAAGCTACCATGATTCCCATATCTGGCATCTGACGCAGCTGTACCAGACATTTGCCAATGGGGACATCCCACATGGTCACTTAGTGGGGGATGCTGGCTATGCACTGGAGCCATGGCTGATGACACCCATCAGAAATGCACACACACCTGAACAAGAATGCCATAATGAGGCACACGCACAAACATGAAATGTAATCGAGCGTGTGTTTGGGCTGCTCAAGTCACGGTTCCAGTGCCTGGACACATCTGGTGGAGCCTTGCAGTACTCACCAACTACATGTACCCAAATTGTCATGGTATGTGCTATGCTACATAATATGATTCTGCAAAAACAGCTGCAGCAGGACCAGCACAGGGCTGGGCCAAACAGCCTCCCACCATTGCCAAGCCAATCACAGGCAGAGCGTGACTCAGAGGAAGAACAACCTGAGCCTGCCCCAGTAGGCAGAAGGAGGCGTGCCCAGTATGCCTTGGCCTTGGAAAAGCGGCAATGCATAGCACATACACTGGCTCAGTAGGAACCCTGGAAATTATACCTCTCTCTGACTCACACATATAGTAAAAGGGATGCCTAAGTTGACACAACCTGCTTTCAAACATGTACAGGGAGTGTAGTATGTGCATCCAGCATAGACAGCCCTGCAGCACCACCTGAGGCATGATTGCCATGTGTTAAGCAATGTAACACCAAGTAGTATATGCAAACTTGATGACCCTGACTAACATCCTACCCTCACCAAGCATGATGCCACAATATGAAGACGAGATGATCAATTACAATAATTGGCTTAAGTATTGCTGTTAGTCAAAGGGGATCCAATGCGGGACAGCCTGGGATGACATGCTGAGCAAGACACGATGCTCCACCTGCTAGGGATGGCGTGCACCTATCAGTCCTGGCCTTTTGGATACTGGCAAAAGCTGTTGTCAGCCCCACCGTGCTTTGAATAGGTAAGGCTCAAAACACAAACCCACCTCCATAGGTATCACAAGGGATAAGAACCTAGACGTAATGCTACCCAATGTCAGAAGTCTAAACTGCAAGATGCATGCAGTCTAAACTCCCCTCAGCATGGAGAATGTTGATATCTGTTCTGTAACAGAAAACTGGGTCAAGGCTCACAAGAGCACCCTAACACTACCAGGTTACACCTCATACCATGCTTTACAGCCCCAAAACATGGAACAAACTACAAAAGGAGGGTGACTAGCAATAATTGTCAAGGATAACCACACCCCCATGTTGGTACCACAACAAGAAGCAGCATGGACTATCCATGGTCAAGTAACAGTGGATAAAACTGCCTCCCAGTTTGCAGCCTGCTACAGACTACCCTCCTAATGCCAGGAACTGCACTTGGCCTACGTTGGAACACATGAAAATATCAAGCTCTCCAAACAACATTATATTGGGTGACTGAAAATACTCAAGCATAGACTGGGAGCATTATTCTAGCTCCAATACCCTAGGCCAAAGGTTCCTAGAATCCATAAACCAAAATGCTCAGGAACAATGTACCACTCCCACAAGAGGGGTAAGCATACTGGATGTGATAATCAGCAACATGGGTACTCTATGGCCAGATGAGAAGTGTATCCCTCACTGGTAAGATCAGACCATAGAGTAATCACACTGGATATTCCCATCCTGACCACAGTCCCTGGCCAGAAAACCACAGTGAAAAACATGTGTAAAGGAAATGTTGCACTCCTCCAAACTGATGTGGAATCCATTAAAGGTCCTCTGCCTGTGGAAAATATGGGCCACACCTCAGAACCCTTTATAAATGCATTATATGAACACTTTCAGGAATGCATGGATTATGCAATCCCAAATAAAACCAAGACCCAATTCCATACACACAGGCATCTGGCATGGTGGACCCCAGCCATTACCAAACCATGCAAGAGAATGAGGAAGCTACTACATGATAGAGCAAACCCAAAAAGGGAAGTAATCTCTGATCAGTATTATGGCAATAAAATATGGCCATTCATAAAATTCACTAAAGCCAGCTACAACATGTTGAATCTGTGAATCTTGAGGCAATGTTACACCTGCCCCATGTACACAGACAACCCCCTCCTCCCCCCAAGAAATACAAATATATGTGAGAGATGCAACCATTTATCCAAACTGGAGGCTGAGCTCTCTCAACTCAGTACTGTCAAAACTAGTCAGGAGGAGAAGGTAACCACACACACCACAAACCCAGTCTCACATAGACCTATCACAACTGCAAACCAAAGACATAAACACACAAAAACATTCCCGGAGGCTCTAATTAAAAATCCACCAAATAAACAGAGGCCTCCAAAGCAGACACCCAAGCAACCACTACCTCCAAACATAGCACATGCAACACATAGTACACAAAGTCGGTGTGCCAAACAGTCACAGCCCGTAAAGACAAACAACATGCCTGATACACTTGTAATAGGTGACTCCATAGTCAGACACACTGATGTCCCGCTCACCAGACTGAACAAGGAAAAGGGTACAGTAAGCTGCCTGTAGGCTGCTACAATCCGCCACATAACACAAGCATGCAGGTCACTCCAAAGCAAGTACAAATATGACTCAGTCATTGTCCATGCTGGTGTGAATGACCTGAGACGTACCTCCCTGGACTGCATGAAAAGTGACATAGAGGAGCTCTCCGACTATGTAGGCCAGGCCGGTATGACTCTGACCCTGAGCAGCATCCTACCCTCACCAAGAATGATGCCACAGTACAAACACAGAATGATCAGCTTTAACAACTGGCTTAATTACTGGTGTCATTCCAAGGGGATCCAATGTCTGTCTGCTTGGGATGACATGCTTGACAAGCCACGCTGCTTTGCCAGGGATGGCTTGCACCTGTCACCCCTGGGCATCTGGATATTGGCTAAGGCTCTTGCCACCTCCATAGTGCCTTTTGTAGGCAAGGCTAAAAAGACAAGCCCACCTCCCTAGAAAACATAAGTAGAAAAAACATAAGGGTGATGCTGCTCAACGCCAGAAGTCTAAACCTCAAGATGCACGCTCTTGAGGCCCTCCCCAGTATGGAGAACATCGATGTCTGTGCAGTGACGGAAACCTGCATCAAGGCTCCTGAGAGTACCCCAGCACTACCAGGTTATACCTCATATCATGCTTTTCAGCCCCAAAACCTGGACCAAACCACAAAAGGAGGAGGAGTATCCATATTCAGCAAAGATACCCACACGTCCAGGTTACTGACAATGCACGAAGCATCAGAGACCATCCATGTGCAACTAACCGTAGGCAAAACTGCTGTACAGTTTGTAGCATGTTACAGACCATCCTCTCAAACCCAGGAATCCCAATCAGCCTTCCTGAAGACACTGGAGAGTATGAATGTCTCTCCAAATACCAGACAAGGTACTCACAAATTACCACATAGGTGGTAATCCATTACGTATGGAAGAAGTAATCAGGGACCTAGGGACACAAGTGGACAGTCACCTCTCATGTGACACTCACATTGCCAACGTGGCTAGGAAGACCTTCTATATAGGCCACCTTATCATGAAAGGATTCACATCTACATCAAGAGAGGTCATTGTGCCCCTATACTCTTCTCTTATCAGGTCCATAATTGAGTACAATGCCCCATTTGGGATGTACCTTACCCGACACCTGCAGCAGTTAGAAAGACCTCAAAAGTACCTCACCAAGAGGATAAAGGGTCTCAAACATTTGTCATATGCTGCCTGGCTGAAGACACCCCAGCTGTATGCAGTCACATACTGCCTATTCAGAGGCGATGTATGCCCGATGTACAAGGCCATGTCCAATACAGAATTAATGGACATGCTCCACCTCAGAAAATCCAAATCCATCAGAGCCGCGAGAGCGAAAGATGTCAACCTCAACATATAAATAAATAGGATGTGCTGGAGGGACAGATTCATAACCCAGTGGCTCCCTACACTCTGGAACAGAATCCCAGTCCATGTTAGGCAGAGCCCCTCACTGACTCTCTTCAACAGGAATCTTGCCAAGTGGATGGGAGATCGTAGATTTACACTGGGGATCATCACTGTGTCATGTCTAGACAGAGGCACAGTAAAGTAAACCCTAAATGGGCATAATATTTACATAGCAAGGGGTGGCGAAAGCCACACAAACTCTGGCTAGGCTTATAAATGCCCTAGGGCAGATAGCCTAGTATGAACCTATGAACCTATGAAGATACAAATTGTACAGGACACTAAGGATAATCACAAGGCTTTCTTAACTGATGGTAGGAACCTTGGTGGGAATTCACAGATATGCTCTGAATTACTCAAATATTACAAACAATACACCAAACCCACACACATTGCCAACATCCAACCTGACAGGTTCAGTGCAAAACCCCCAAATGCCAAATATCTATCCCAGCAGAGTGCTGGCCCCCTGACATTGCAGATGCTGAGGTAACAGCCAGCATCTTCAAAGCAAAACACACAGCATCAATGGTATGAGATGGTGTCCTGGGCTGTGTCCAACATGAACTCCAAGAAGAATGGAATGCCAAATAACACTACTGCTCATTTTCAGCCTTACCACAGGATATGTACCCAAAGAGCAGTGTGCAGCAACAGTGGTCCCTCTCCACAAAGGTGGTGCCTGAATGGATACTGCAAACTATCACCCCAGAATCCTGACAAGCTTGGTCTGCAAAGCTATGGAAAGGATCATCATGGACCTCAGAAATAAAGATATTGGGGACCTACAGACACTGGACCCTACCCAGCGTGGCTTTCTTAAGGGCAGATCCTGCCCCCTTAAACATGTTTGACTCATTTGAAACAGTCATCAAGGCCATTGATGAGGGGAATGTGGTCCACACAGCCTATCTGGACCTTGCAAAAGCCTTCCATACAATACCCCACATGCTCATTATAGATAAGCTCACCAGCTTAAATATAAACCCCTATGTCAGTAGATGAGTTGCAAACCAGCCCAAGGACAGAACTGACATGGTCAGAAATGCTGCAGCCATGTCAGACTACAAACCAGCTACAACTGGCATCCCACAAGGCTCGGTCCTGGGACCTCCCTTGTTTGGTATATATTTCCCATAGGTACAGGCCAACATGGAAGGACTGTGTCTGAACAAGTTTGCAGAGGACTACAAACTGGGCACCATATCTGACCCTCCAGCTGACACAAGCATCCTACAAAAGGGCCACATAGAAACAGACAACTGGTGCCAGAGCCATGGCATCAAGCTAATTGCAGAAAAGTGTATAGTCATCCCCTGTGGATAAACAGTAAGTGCCCACCAATTACCACATAGGTGTTAACACATTAAGTACTTTAGAAGTAATAAGAGACCTGGGGACACAAGTTGATAGATATCTTGCATTTGACAACCATGTGGCTGTAGTGGTTACAGAAACATACCATATACCCACCTAATCATGAAGGTAGTCAGATCAAGATCAGGGCAGGTCATCGTGCCTCTTCAGTCATCCTTCATCAGCCTCACAATTGAGTACAATGGCCCCTGTGGGATGTACCTCAGCAGACACCTCCATCAACTGGAAAGACCCCAAAAGTACCTCACCAGGAGGATCAAAGAGCTCGAACAGATGCCATGTGTTGCCTGATTAAACAAACTGCAGCTCCACACAGTGCCATACTGCCTGCCCAGAGGCAATCTGTGCCTGATGTATAAAGCCATGTCCAAGCTGGAATCAATGAACATGCTGCACCTTGTACAATCTGAATGGCAGTGAGCTATGCACATGAGAGACCTGAACCCCAGCACTGACATACATAGGACATGCTGTAGTGATTGATCCATAACCCAGAAGCTCCCTCTACTTTTGAATAAACTCCCAGTACAGGTTAGCCAGAGAGTCCCTCATTGACTCTCCTCAAGAGGAATCTTGATGAGTGGATGGGAGATGGTAGGTTTACCCTGGGTATCACTGTTATGTCATGGGTAGACAGAGGCACAGTATACTAACCTTGAAATATGTCATGGCAAAATCCAGTTACAATGTGTGTTGAAGGACAAACACACTCTCTGACTAGCATTAGAAATGGCCTAGGGCACATAGCTAGTGTTTGTCAATGTCCACCCAAGTTGCGGAATACACTACCAATGTTGGACAAGCCTGGTTTAAGTAGTCCATATCTGAACAAAATGCAACATGGTCATATGTGCACAACTGGCTCTTAACCAGTCTGGTGTGCTCACTATGAATATTTAAAGCAGTGATAGAACTGAAACCCAGGATACTGTCCACCACAGTGAAAGTACTGAACCAGTACACTATACGATATTACAGTGTTTGGTCAGTATGAAAGGATGTTGACAACTGTATGCAAACTATCCCATGGAAACCCTGCAGGCACAGTATAATCCCTGTTGGGTTCAGACACAAAGCAGTTGGGCAGTAAGTACACAACATGACTCCCAACACACAGCTATAAATGTGAAATATTGTTGAAGTTCACACACAACCACAAATGTGGTGGACTGCAGATTTTAACATATGGAAAGCTCACACTGGGCATGCTCGCACACTTGATAAATGAGACATATGTCAGGCAACAAGCCATGGAAAGCCTGAACTGGGCATGCTCACACACTTAGGCCATGTCTCAGTTTAGCAGTTGGCTACACATATCTGGTATTTGTATGTGTTAATCCAGGAACCTCCCACAATACAGCAATCTGCCCAGTGCACACAGTTAAATGACTACAGAGACATAAGTTAAATAGTGGATCCCTCTCATATTCAAACATCTTCCACAGATACACAAGTTGTTCATAGAAACAAGGAAAGCTATGGCAATAAAGACCTGCAAACAGTTTATCAGCAACAAATATTGTGCATCTGAAAATTAAACATATGGGTGTAGAGGTCAATACTAGGCTGTTTGCCCTAGGGAATACAAGCTTAGCCAGAGTGTGCTTGGCGTCTGCCTCCCCAGTACAGTAGGCTACTGTGCCTCTGTAAAGTATGTCACAGAAGGCACCGTTTAAGGCTAGTGTGCTGTGCCACCATCAAGCAGGGACACAGTGGAGAGCCCAGGGGTTGAATTTGCAATGTAACATCCATGTGGCTGGTGCTTGCTGGAAGAGGGTTGGTGAGGACTTATAGCAGTAATTGGGTGTCAATTACAGACTTAGGGGAACCTTATCTGCAGTGTCTGGACACTTTCACTGTCAACACTTTGACGTGATGATTTTGAGTGATTGAAGTGTCATGCCAATACTGTTCAGAGACGTCCTCCCTCTGTGGGCTATTGCTCTGTAATGTATTAGCTCCCTCCTTTTGTTGTACAGCTTATATATGGCTGGTGTACACCAGACAGGTCTCCTGTTGTGGAGGAGTCTTGGGTTTATTTGGGATAGCATGATCAATGCAAACCTTCCAGATGCTCATAGAATGCAATTGTCAAGGATTATGCAGAGTGGCCTGTATAATCCCCCAGCATGGGTCCTTTGAAGTCTTCCACCCCAGTCTTCACAAGTGCAAAGTCTGCTTTTGATAAATACTTTGTTTGCAGTGACTTCCTTGCCTGGGGGTGGGGATGGGATATGGATGTCCAGGGAAAGTTGGGTATGGTCAGATATTAACAATGGTGGTCTACCTCTGGTGTGGAACATAGAGTCCTCATGTTGCAGATGGTCAGGTCCAATATGTATTCCCCTTTGTGGCTGTGGTGAGTGGTCCTGCCATAGCACATGGATTCACAAATTGTAGTGGCTGTAGGGTGATGTTGTTGAGGCCTGAGTAGTTCCCCCACACAATATACCTGTACCTGAAGTTAACAACTGTAATGGTGTATGTGAACACCTTCATATCCTACACTGTTCCCAGGGAAGCAAAGTGTGTTTCCTGGATATGGGAGGGGTGGTCTGAACTGGTTGTGTTGTGTGTTACAGGTCCTGTGGTCACGAAGCATGGTATAAAACATAACCTGGCAGTGCTGATGTGCATATCTGACCCTGAAGTAGGCGGCTGTTAATGCATATATATGCTATCCCCCTAACTGACAGATAGTAATAGATGTACATACCTCTTTATAAATAATGATGTCAGCACCCTATAAATATTGCAGGAGAAGAACAGATACCCAATAATTCGAATAGCGCGCTCCACTAATGTGTCTCTCTCAAGTGTCATAATGTAGTTAGGTAGGGGTTTGAATCCTGCAAATGCTGAGTGTGTGTGTTTGGGTGAGGGGGGTTAGTGTGTGTGCAATTATGTGTGAAAGAAATGTCCCTTTTGGCAACTAGAAGAACACACTACATGATGCACATTCCTCATTCTAAACACTGATGATGTCAGCACCCTATAAGTACAGCAGGAGAAGGGAAACTTCCCAGTAATGCAGATAGCGCGCTCTTCTGAGTCTTTCTCAAGTGTCGTAACATAATTAGGTAGGGGTTTGAATCCTGCAAATGCTCAGTGTGTGTGTGTTTGGGTGAGGGGGGGTTAGTGTGTGTGCAATTCTGTGTGAAAGAAATGTCCCTTCTGACAGCTAGAAGAACACACTACATGATGCACATTCCTCATTCTAAACATTGATGATATCAGCACCCTATAAGTATAGCAGGAGAAAGGAAGCCTCCCAGTAATGCGAATAGCGCGCTCTGCTAATGCGTCTCTCTCAAGTGTCATAACATAGTTAGGTAGGGGTTTGAATCCTCAAATCCTCAGTGTGTGTGTGTTTGGGTGAGAGGGGTTAGTGTGTGTGCAATTCTGTGTGAAAGAAATGTCCCTTTTGGCAACTAGAAGAACACACTACATGATGCACACTCCTCTTTCTAAACAATGATGATGTCAGCACCCTATAAGTACAGCAGGAGAAGGGAAACCTCCCAGTAATGCAAATAGCGCGCTCTGCTAATGTGTCTCTCTCAAGTGTCATAACATAGTTAGGTAGGGGTTTGAATCCTACAAATGCCATGTGTGTTTTTGTCACACAGTTTGTCCATGTGTGTGGGGTGTTGCTCTTAATATTGTATGACATAGATTATATCAGTAATGTCAATGCACACATGAGGTATGTGTGTGCCACATAGACATATGTACCTGTGACCTTAAATAGGTCCCATGTCTGAAGCCTGCCTCATGAGAATACATGGAATTTGCATTACACAACTTTATGACTGTGGTTTTCTGTGCAGGGGCTGCATTTGGTATGTGAATATACAGTGAGAGTAGTCTATGGTGTCATCTTACCAGCAAGGGATACACTTCTGGTCTGGAGCATATAGTCCACATGTTGGTGATGATCAGGTGCAGCATGTTTTCCCCTCTTGTGGGAGTGGTAACAAGTTGTTCCATAGCAATTGAGTGTATGGATTCTAGGAACCTTACACCTAGGGTGTTGGAGCTACAGTAATGCTCCCACTCTATGTGTGGGTAAATGAAGCTGCCCAATATATTGTTGTTTGGAGACACCTGCAGATATTCATGTATTCTTAAGTAGGCCAAGTGGGTTACCTGGGTTTAGGAGGGTGGTCTGTAGCAGGCTATGAACTGGAAGTCAGTTTAACCCACTGTTAGTTGCATGTGGATAGTCTGTGATGCGTCACACTGTGGCAGCAACCTGGGGGTGTGGGTATAGGTACATAGGTTCATAGGTTCATACTAGGCTATCTGCCCTAGGGCATTTATAAGCCAAGCCAGAGTGTGTTTGGCTTTCTCCACCCATTTTAGATTAATGTTGCTATGCCCTTTTCTGAGGTTAGTATACTGTGCCTCTGTCTAACATTGACACAGAAGTGATACCCGGGGTACACCTATGATCCCCCATCCACTCATCATGATTCCTCTTGAAGAGAGTCAATGAGGGACTCTGCCTAACCTGGACTGGGATTTTATTCCAGAGTGAAGGGAGCCTCTGGGTTATGAATCTGTCCCTCCAGCATGTCCTATTGATGTCAGTGCTGAGGTTCAAGTCTCTCGAGCGCAAAGCTCGATGGAAGTTTGATTTTCTGAGGTGCAGCATGTCCATTACTTCTGGGTTGGACATGGCATTATACGTCTGGCACAGATCACCTCTGAGCAGGCGGTATGCCACTGAGTATGGAGTTAAGTTAACCGGGCAGCATATGGCATCTGTTTGAGCCCTTTGATCCTCTTGGTGAGGTACTTTTGTGGTCTTTCCAGTTGCTGCAGGTGTCTGGTAAGGTAAATCCCAAAAGGGGCATTGTACTCAATTATGGTCCTGATGAGGGATGAGTAAAGAGGCACGATGACCTCCCCTGATCTAGATGTGAATCCTGTCATGATTAGGTCGGATATATAAAATGTTTTTCTAACCACTTTGGCCACGTGGTCGTCAAATGAGAGATTGCTATCAACTTCGGTCCCCATGTCCCTAATTACTTCTTCCGTACATAATGGATTACCACCTATGTGGTCATTTGTGGCCACTTTGTTTTTGCCAAAGGGGATGACTATACACTTTGTGGCATTTAGCTTGAGGCCATGGCTCTGGCACAAGTTGTCTGTTTCTATGAGGCCCTTTTGGAGGATGGTTGTGTCGGCTGGAGAGTCAATTATAGCGCCCAGTTTGCGGTCATCCATGAACTTGGTTAGCCGCAGTCCTTCCGTGTTGGCCTGTACCTCCGAGACATATATACCGAACAGGAGAGGTCCCAGGACTGAGCCTTGTGAGACACCACTTGTAACTGGTTTGGAGTCTGACATGGCTCCAGCAATTCTAACCATGTTGGTTCTGTCCTTGAGCCAGTTTGCAACCTATCTAGTGACATAGGGGTGTATATTTAAGCTGGTGAGCTTATCTATAATGCCCGAGTGGGGTATTGTATCGAAGGCTTTTGCGAGGTCCAGGTAGGCTGTGTGGACCACCTCCCTCTTGTCAATGGCCTTGGTGACTGTTTCAAAGAAATCAACCAGGTGTAAGAGGCAGGATCTGCCCTTAAAGTCACACTGGGTAGGATCCAGTGTCTGTAGGTCCCCAACATCTTTATGTATGAGGTCCATGATGATCCTTTCCATAGCTTTGCAGACCAAGCTAGTCAGGCTTATGGGGTGATAGTTTCCAGGATCCGTTGAGGCACCACCTTTGTGGAGAGGGACCACTGTTGATGTACACCACTCTTTGGGTACACAACCTGTGGTAAGGCTGAGATTGAACAGTAGTTTTATGTTTGGGTTTAGCTCATCTTGGAGTTCATGTAGGATGCAGCCCAGGACACCGTCTGGTCCCATTGATGCTGTGTTATTTGCTTTGTAGAGGGTGGCTCTTACCTGAGCATCTGAGATGTCAGGGGGGGGGGCAGCACTCTGCTGGGATAGATATTTGCCCTTCTGGTGGGGAGGGGGGGAGAGACGTTTGTGCTGAACCTGTCAGCTAGGATGTTGGCAATGTCTGTGGGTTCGGTGTAGTTTTTTGTCATTTTGGACTAATTCTGAGCATATCTGGGAATTCCCACCCAGGTTTCTAACATAACTAAAGAATGCCTTGTGATTATCCTTAGTGTCCTGTGCATTTCATCTCTCGAAGCTGTCCTTAGATGATTTTATGAGTGCCCGTAGTATTTTGCTAACTCTGAACAGAGATGCCTCCCCTTTTTGGGATTTTCCTCTATCATGTAGTAGCTTCCTCCTTCTATTGTATAGTTTGTTTATGGCTGTGGTCCACCAGACAGGACGTCTGCCTTTGTAGGATTGGGTCTTGTTTTTATTTGGGATTGCATGATCCATGCATTCCTGAAGGTGTTCATAGAATGCATTTATAAAGGATTCTGTGGTCTGGGCCATATTTTCCACAGGCCCAGGGGCTTTGAAGGATTCCACTTCGGTTTTGAGGGGTGTGGAATTTGCTGTAGAGAAGTTTTACACTGTGGTTTTGTGGGCAGGGGGTGGGGTTGGGATGTGAATATCCAGTGAGATTAGTTTATGGTCTGATCTTACCAGTGAGGGGTACACTTCTGGTCTGGAGCATAGAGTCCCCATGTTGATGATGAACAGGTCCTGTATGTTTCCCCCTCTTGTGGGAGTGGTAACAAGTTGTTCCATAGCATTTGAGTGTATAAATGCTAGGAACCTTTGAGCTAGGGTGTTGGAGCTAGGGTAATGCTCCCAGTCTATGTTTGGGTAGTTGCAGTCCACCAATATAATGGTGTTTGGAGAGACCTTCATATTTCCAGTGTTCTCAGGAAGGCCAAGTGGGGTTCCTGGGTTTGGGAGGGTGGTGTGTGCCAGGCTATGAACTGGAAGGCAGATTTACCCACTGTTAGTTGCACATGGATAGTCCCTGATGCTTCGTGCTGTGCCACCAACCTGGAGGTGTGTGTATCTTTGATGAATATTGATACTCCCCCTCCTGTTCTGGTTCGGTGCAAGTTTTGGGGCCGACAAGCATGGTATGAGGTATAACCTGGCAGTGCTGGGGTGCTCTTGGGAGCCTTGAACCAGGATTCTGTTACTGCACAGATATTGATGTTCTCCATGCTAAGGACAGTTTCCAGTGCATGCATCTTGAGGTTTACACTGCTGGTGTTGAGTAGCATTACTATTAGTTTCCTATCCCTTGTGATACCTATGGAGGTGGTTTTGTCTTTTGAGCCTTGCCTAAAAAAGGGTAGCAAGAGCCTTTGCCAATATCCGAAAGCCCAGGAGTGACAGGTGCAAGCCGTCCCTAGCAAAGCATTGTGGCTTGTCGAGCATGTCATCCCAGACTGACAGGCATTGGATCCCCTTTGAATGACACCGAAACTTAAGCCAATTGTTGAAATTGATCATCTTGTCTTCATATTGTGGCATCATTCTTGGTGAGGGTAAGATGCTACTCAAGGTCAGGGTCATACCAGCCTGGGCCACATGCTCAGAGAGCTCCTCTATGTCTCTTATCATGTAGTCCAGGGAGGTACATCTCAGGTCATTCACACTGGCATGGACAATGACTGAGTCATATTTGTACATGCCTTGGAGTGACCTGTGTGCTTGTGTTATGTGGCGGATCATAGCGCCCGACAGGCATCTCACCATGACTTTTTCCTTGTTCAGCCTGGTGAGCTGGACGTCAGTGTGCCTGACGATAGAGGCAACTATTACAAGTGTATCAGGTGTGTTGTTTAGCCTTAAGGGCTGTGACTGTTCGGCACACTGGCTTTGTGAGCTATGTGTTGCACGTGTTCTGTTCTGGGGTAGCGGTTGCTTGTGTGTCTGCTTTGGAGGTGTCTGCTGCTTAGGCAGATTTTTATTTAGAGACTCTGAGTATGTTTTCATGTGTTTATGTGTTTGGATTGCTGTCGTGGTAGGTCTATGTGAGACTGGAATTGTAGTGACTGTGGTTTCCTTCTCCTCCTGACAGGTTTCGCCAGTACTGAGTTGAGAGAGCTTAGCCTCCAGTTTGGCTATATGGTTACATCTCTCACATGTGTTGGAATTTGTTGGGAGGAGGAGAGGGTTGTCTGTGTACATGAGGCAGTTGTAACATTGCCTCAAGATTCCCAGATTCACTAGCTGGACCAGAGAGGAGCTTGACAACTGACCTTTGGACATGCTAGAATAGTATTGGAAATTCCTTTATAATTAACAACAAAAAGGGCCAATGGGGAACAAGGTACTCAAGGTGAGTTTGTGAGGGTGTAGTGCTTTTAATTTGTTAGTGCTGGCATATATAAATGCTATAGTGAGCAAGTGCCAGGTAACTCAAATGCAATGTGTTACAGGTAACTTAAATGCAAAAATGACAGACAGTAACTTTCTTTCAAGTGAAACAAGGAAATAAGTACAGTAAGCAATGCAGATGTCACTAGGGATCCACAGAGGCACTGTAAAGCTGCGTTTCAGGTGGAATTAGTGTTTCAGGGAAATAAAAAGCAAACAAGCATACAAACAAAGCTACATTCAGCAGGCCTGGATCTAGTCTATGCTACAGCAAACAAGGTGCACCAATTTCAGTAAGAAACAGTTCAAATATGCAGGCACTATAAGCCTTTAGCCAGAAATTCCCAGCTCAGACGGGCAGAGTCCAGCCTCTCCTCCCACAAGAGTGCAGACCATGAACCTTCATAATGTAAAATAACTGGCCTGAAGTCCAAGTGCTTAAACCAGAACTAATACATATTTAGAATAACAGACACTGAGCCCTCAATCAGCAGTTCCCAACTTAGTAGAATGTAAGCTACCTGTCGTGCCACCACAGTATCCTTGACATTTAATGAGACTCACCCTCCTGTCATAGTTAGTTCTGTGTTTTGGGGCTGTCAAGCATGGTATGAGGTGTAACCTGGTAGTGCTAGGGTGCTCTTGGGAGTCTTGAACCTGTTGTCTATTACTGCACAGATATCAACATTCTCCATGCAGAGTAGAGTTTGGACTGCATGCATCTTGCGGTTTACATGTCCATAATTGAGTATCATTACTTCCATTTTCTTATCCCCTGTGCTACCTATGTAGGTGGCCTTCTGTTTATAGCCTTACCACCAGAATGCAAAGATGTGCAGACATTACACTATGGTAATTAATAGGGGTGTACCAAACAATACAATGACAATCATACTGTTAATGCATCAGGCATGCTGGGATATACCCACAATGATATCATTACACTGTACTGTTGACAACATGATATTACTACTAATATTACTACACTTCTATGTAGTCACCCTGTGCATCAGCACAATGTTAACCTATTCCTGCATCAATGTTACAGATTGCAGGAGGTGGCACAATTTCATCATATGCACAGGGTGTGTACTTGGTATGCCTGAGTCTGCCACTGATACAACCAATCGACATGTATGTGTGTGTGTGTGTGTGTGTTAGTGAGGGACAACAGTACAAGATGGGGCAATGTTGATGCAATGTGTGACTGTATGTGCCAGGTTATACAGATCACTGTCTCTGGCCATGGACACGGTACCTGTGCCTGGCAGGGGTGCTACAGACAGTATCAGGTACTAAGCCGGACTGGGTACTGTCATCAGAAGCAGTTGGTTGATGACTGGAGACATGTCCCTGCTGGGACTGTCCAGAGCCACGTGCACGTGGTCCCCTAGGGTGGTCTGATGACAGCACAGATCCAGCATTGCTGGGGCTGGTACTGGCACTATGGGAGCGGCCGCAGGTTTGTTGTCGTCCGCGATGACTGCCAGCTGATGATGTTGCTGGCATATATCCACGTCGACGCCTCAACCATCCTGCATTGCCCTGGCTCATGGACATGTAGTTGTGGAACAGATCTAATGTGTCCCCCCAACATCTGTCAATGACCTCGGTGAAATTACGGATGGCAGCCGCAATGTCATGCATAGTATCATTCATAGCAGTGCGATGTGCTCTCAGCTCCCTCAGACCCTGTCTGGTGTATCGTTCCATACGTGACTGTGCCTGCATTACAGCCCAGAACATAGCTGAGGTTGAAAGACCTCTGTGGGCACGTCTGACAGGGGCAGTACGACCACGGATTCTCCCACGAGAACCCCTGGACATCTGCCTGTGTGGTACCATGTCAGGACTCTGGCCATGGCTGCTGTGAGGGGATGCATGTGCCACTGATACCACATTACCCTGGTCAATGCCCACTGTATTCTGTCCATCACCTAGGGACATTGGTGACAATGGATGTATTGGCAGGATGACTGTGTGCATTGATGGGGTTGACAGCTGTGTACTGTCAACTGGCTAACCAACAATGGACCCTGGCACACCTCCCTGTGCCATTACACAGGTATCATCATTATCACTATCCCCAGGAGTGGATTCAGGTTCCCTGCTGCACACCACCAGAGCAACACCAGAACCTGTGAGAGGAAGACAGGAAACACAGTTTACAATGTGTACACAATGTTATCACAGATGTACACGGGCACATGCACACATGCACACATGCACACATGCGCACATGCACACATGGGCACATGCATACATGCACACATGCACACATGGGCACATGCACGCATGGGCACATGCACACATGAGCACATGCACACATGCACACATGCACACATGCACACATGGGCACATGCACACATGCACACATGCACACATGCACACATGCGCACATGGGCACATGGGCACATGCACACATGGGCACATGCACACATGGGCACATGCACACATGGGCACATGGGCACATGCACACATGGGCACATGGGCACATGCACACATGGGCACATGGGCACATGCACACATGCACACATGCACACTCCTCAGTACATGAGATACAAACACACAGACACAAACACACCTGCAATCAAACACATAGCAATACGGTTTGAGGGTATTATTACTATTATTATCATTAGTATTAAAAGTATTGTTATTACACACTCACCAGCATGGATTGGCTGCCTTGCTGTTACCCCAGAGGGACCTGCACAAATAAGACATTTATTGTCAGTTGGCACAACTGTGCCATTGATACTGTGAGTATGATACAGTTCAGTAGTACAACAGTTGGCTTTGACAGGTCTACTGCTGATATTGAGAATATCACTCTTGCACAATAATTACCAGGATAACAGCTACAAACACAGTACACACCTCACACATGCATAAACTACCAGTTTGAGAACAGTCAACTATAGATATGGCATGTTACCTGCACGGTCCAAGTCCACATGCTGGGTGGCTCCAGCCTCCATCATTACACGTCTGCGGATGTTGTTGTTGTTGGGCTGGAGCAACAACACTTAGGAGGAGCCCCTCCAGTCTGGTGAGGGGGGGTGTATAGCCACCCCACCACCTGTGGCAAGCTGTTGCCTGTGGATATGAGACGCATGCTGACGGACATTTCTAATTAAATCACTGCAATGATGGCGTACCTGCTCATATGTACGGTTATGCATGCCTATGTCATTTACCCAACGGACAAGGTCTTGCCACAGTGCAGACCTCTCCTGCTGGTTCTGGCTGGTGCGGGAAAAGAATGTGACAAAATCCCGCACCAGGCTCTGGTGTATCTCCTCTTCCTCTGCAGCAGAGTATGTGGGGTTGCGCTGGTGCACCATCGCCCTGGAAGGAAAAGAAGAATATGTGAGCAAGTGATATGGCACACATAATACTCTACTGTAGTGATATCACTGAACTGCCATATATAGCACCTGTCTGTCTATTGGGGGATACACATGTAAATGACCACATATCAGTGCTCAGCCAACAACTATGTGTCAGTGCCTGGCACACTCCATACAACAAACTAGTATACTCCAGCAGTCGGCACACTGTTTGAGGTCCAATGCACAACCTCACACTGGGGGTTTGTATCAAGGTAATGTATGGGGAACATTTGTCAACCCATGCAATGCATGCAATGCACAGTAAAAATTTTACTGGTAATGCACCCTAGTCTTTGTTGCCATAACCCTACCTACACCACAGTCACATACAGGAAACCACAGCACAACATATGGCAATGTAGTATGTTTGTATCCCAATACCTGACACATCTTTCTCTGGCCTCACACCAAGGACACACACTACCATGACAGACACAAAGTCATGCTGAGCAATCACACTATTACAGACCTTGCACACAGTCAGTGGCACACTCATTCCACCTCACATAGTTGGTACTGCAATGAGTACATGTGTGTGTGTGCATTGTGTCATAGGTAGGTAGTATGCTATTGGCCCTGGGCCTACAGCAGCATACTGTTATGCTACGCTGCCCCTTGGGACACATGTAATGTGATTGTACTTGCTCCTGTCAAACAGTTACACAGGTGACTCATATGGCATATTACCTATCTGCATAACATTCAACAGGGGTATGTCTGACATCTACTAATGGTGAGCCTTGCTTCTTAATGCTGGATGGTTTACTCCAGGGTATGGCTTACTTGTGGGTAGGAACCTGTACCTCCACCATGTGCTCTTTACTGTGGTGCCAAGGATGACAGACATAGGTCATTTAGGCTGGGGATATTGTGAGGTGTTACCATGGTTGTTGGACAACTGTTATGGGTGTGACTTAACTATGTATATCCAGCAGTGGTAACCTCTGTGTAAGTAGTTTGAGAGGCACTCTATCTGTGGTTTTGTCAGTCACTCTGCATAGGTAATGTGTTTGAGGGCATTATCACTGTTTGTTAGGTATGACTGTGTCCTTCTCCCTTTCTGTAGTTGTCATGGGAGGTACATACCATGTAGGACATTGTGAGGTGTAGAGGGGTACAGTGACCTACATTTCCCTAGCTGACACACCATTTCTGCTGACACGTACCATGAACAGGTATTACAACACTAGTGTGCCACTGTGAATATCAAAGGGGAGGCTATTGTACACTTGTTTCCCATGTTCCCTCCTGACACATCCAGTAGAATGCAGGCAACCACATATGTGGTGGTTAGTGGTGTAAGTGTTTTGGAATGGGGTATGGTACTCCAGTATCCACACTGGTGTTCAGTCCATGCCTTTGTCACCAGGCACCTGTTGCAATACATCTGCACACATGTGCCTCTCTCAGTATATATATATATATATATATATATATATATATATATATATATATATATAGAGAGAGAGAGGGGGGGGGGGGAGATTCATATACATACATATCTGTAGACATTCATATCTGTCTGTATATGTGTATGTATCTATATACATCTATATATGTATGTGTCTATTACATATATATATGTATATACATATTCTATCTATCTATCTATATATGTCTATCTATTTATACATCCCTCTTTATCTATGTATACATATATGCATATTATATATATATATATACATATATAAATATACATACATATAATATATATATATATATATATATATATATATATATATATATATATATATATATATACCTTTTTATTTACACATACGAATACACACACTAACATACTGCTAAACATCCATTACTGTACAACCTACATTGTACGTTGCACTACAACCTACATTGATATGTGCACATAGCAACCTTCACATACATATGTATGTCCAGCCTTCACTAACAGTTGCAGTATGTCCCCTGCCCTATGCACATCTTCATATATATATAGATACAGACTGCTAACACATATGGAGGATTCACAGTATGTAGACTATTAGATTATTGGTTTACATTACCTTTGTTTGTCACTGCTGTTTGTGATGGCTTGCTGCTTGGTGGCCTGCTGCTGGTTAGCTTGCTGGTTTTTATTGTTTTTTTTTTTTGATGGCTCTCTCTGTGTCTCTTTTTCTCTTTTTCTCTTTTTCTGTTGTTTCTCTCTCTCTCTCTCTCTCTCTCTCTCTCTCTGTCTCTCCCTCCGGATGTTGCAATGAAAGTATTGCATGTGTGGACTGGGAGTACAGGCTGCTTTTGTAGGTATATGCACATGTGCATGTGATGGCCTCTGCACCAATTGTTAGCCAGCATTTACTAATTGCATGCAGCCTGCTGTGTGGTAATTGCAGTTCTCACTGTGATTTCAGGACAGTGCTATAAAATGTTAGGTTAGGTAGGCATAGCCCTTTCAGATTTTCAAGGTGGGGACCATGCTGGTATGCTGTGGACACTGTTCTGTGAGTGTAAAGGTTGGTATGTCTCTCATATTTCAGGCTGTGTTGTAGGCACTGAAATGCATGTTGTACTGAAACCTGACTATTGCTTCCTCCAGTTTATTCTTCTCAGTGTGTATGTTAACTGGCACCTAATAATACTAATACTGTTTAAATGGGAGTATGTGCTTTTCTGTGGGACTTGTGGAGTAACTGGTATACAGCAGTGGCTCTTGCAATTTGTTGCTATGGCTTCACTATTTGGCCTTTACAATCACTCCTCGAATGCCTGCTAGGTGTCTTTACTGGAATGTGTTGCTATGGCTTTCCTATTTTCCATTTACATTCACTCATTGTAATGCTTGCTATATTTCTTTCAGCAGCAATTCCTTATATGTTTGTTGTGGTTTGGTGGTACTGCATGCAGTCTGGTCTGGCCAAGGTGTGGGGCTTGACACCTACAAGGATATTTTATTTTGCTGCTGAGCAGTAGTGGGGCCTTGTACTTTGTACTAACAGTTATGGATGGAAGGCACATGCAGCGCTTGTAAACTGCTATACTGTCCTTATTTTATTAGTTGGCTACATCCTTTGATATTTGTGGGTTGTACACCTACATGTGGGTGTGCTTGTGGAAGCTATTCTACAGCTATTCACAGAGTATGTGACAGCAGAGAGAATGATATGCCTGTGAGTTTGTGACACTTGCAGGCCTCAGATACTCTCAGGTGTATCTTTTATCAGCCTCAGGGAATGGTACATATCAGTGGGATACACCCGTGATATATTTCAGATATTCTGCAGTTGTGACTGTGGGATATTTTGAGCATATGTATTACTACACCATTTCTGACATGCAAATAGTGCATACTTTCAGTAATTGACAGTTACCATTACGTGGGATAAAACACCTTTCTGCCTGCTGTTAGTACATTTCACAGGGAGTCAGTGGGACACAGTTAACATTTGTTTTCAAATCAGGGACATCCCTGTAAATCATTCACAGTTGCAAGATCTGGCCTCTTACCTATTCAAATATGGCAGTGTTTATCCTGCTCTGATAGTGTGTGTGGTTTGCAAGGTGCTACTGTCACATTATTACCTCCTAGCTACCGACTAGCATGGCTGTTTCTCTTCTCACACTAATGTTATACAAATCCACAAGAATTGCCAGTAAAGATACAAGAAAAGCTTTGTGTAATAGCCTTCCTATATTGCCTTTGCATTCAGTCCTACTATTTCATGATATATTGCTTTCAGCACAAAGTTATTGTACATCAGTCATGGCTTAGTGGTAAGTCATGCAGACTAGTGTTTCCAAGGTCCTGGGTTCGAGACTGACAGAGGAATTTTATTTTGCTGCTGACCAGACTACAGGCCTTGTCATTCAGAGTGACTAAGGCACTTTTAAGCAGTTGTAAGCGGGTTAGCGCTGGTTTGCGCAGAGCTCACGCATGCGCACTGTCGCTTAGCTTCACGCACACACGCTTAGCTAAGCATACACAAGCGCACACCCGCTTACAACTGCTTAAAAGTGCTTACTCTCACGCACACCCATGCTAATTTCTTTGAAAGAAAAGAAAATGGGGAGATAGGAAAGTGGTGAAAAAGGGGGCACAAAGAGGGTAGGACAGTAGGAAAACAAGCTCGGGATTTGCAGGAAGGATGTAGGAAAGGCCCATAGCTGCCCATTTCTTTATCAGCAACAGCTGTGCATATGTCTGTAATTTGGTGTGAAATTTGAAACCTTCCACCCCTGAGGGGTGAGGACAACATAATATGTTGTACAGCCAATTGTAATTACCAGTTCACATGTCCAGCAGACATGTCTGCAAATGGGCAGTTATGTATGGGGCATAATTTTTTGCGGGAACAGAGTGCCCTTTTTTTATTTTTTTTTCAGGTGAGAGTGGAATGTGAGGTACAGGAAGTAGCTATATTTGGGGAGGTAGGTAGGGGAGGTTAACAGACAAGACAAACAAGACGCATACAGGGGCGGAGTATGACACATGTGGGGGGAAACACAATTGATGGGGACGGATGTTTGGATATTGCAAGCCCATGAGCCCACAGACGGCAACAGTGGAACTGAGATCCCCACCCATGGGCAGTTGCCACTGTGCCTTCACAGCCCAGGATGGGGCTGTGCTGGGGGCTGTGTAGGATGGGCAGCAGGCACACCCGTGAGTTGCACCACCCGAGCATCAAGCTGGTGTAGGGGTTCAAGCACAGAATGCCTGATCTCGCTACTCACCACAGACCGGACACTTTGGAGGGTGAGTGGACGGTCTCCTCCGGCCAAGCTTGCAGTGGGGGGACGAGCCCCATGCCCTGCAGCGCTTCCACCTGAAGGTGGCACAGGGCCACCAGAGGAGGGTCCGGCCTGGGCACTAGTGTCAGGTGCACTCACCAGCTGAGGTGGGAGATGTGGGTCCGCTGGAACCCGCCTTCCCTGTTGTCCTATGTTTAGCAATATTTTATGACATTTTGGGTTAGTAACAAACAATACCATTCAAAATTAGTTGTAACAGCATGCATCAGTATTCCCATTAACCAAACACCCATGAATTCCAAACAGTGAACAGCAAGCATAACACATGCATATTTTGAACAACAGTACACAATCCAACAGCATGCAGGGTTGATTGATGGCAACAGGCCATCAGGTATGGATAGATGAACAGGGCACATGCAGCAACGTATGTGCAAATATGTTTGAACCAACAGGACAAATGTCCATAGGAATTAATTGTGAATACACATACCCAGTTTGTTGTGGAATGGCATTATTTGTGAATATAGGGTAGGGTGAAGAAATATTTCATTAACAACTTCAACTACCTATACATATGCTGTACATCTCTAGTAGCTGCAGATATATATACCCTACAGGTCTTACTACAGTTTCCTATATGTAACCTTAGGAATGTTGGTGATGGGACTGTTACTGCTACATTAATATACATTGCATTTTTATTCATACACGTTCATATCTGGCTGTGTTCAGGTACAGCATCCTGCTACATTTGATTTATATGGCTCTAGACAACTGTGGATGTTCATTATTTCATACAACCATACTATCTCCATATTGCAAGGGTACAGCAACATATCCAAATTGTGGGACAGACACATTCCAGCTTCAGTACTTTATTACAAACATTTCACTTTTTGGTTGTGGCTGTCTCATTCATTTCATTATGTACTGACTGCAGTATACTTTATTCAGAAGTTATAACAGCTTTCTTGGTCGATTCATACCTCTTTCTCACACTCTCACTTGTTTTATTTTTACAATTCAAGATGGTACTTTATTCTAGGCATTATTAACATGTCATACTTGGTTACAACAATCCTTTCCAACAGACTCACTTGTTTCATATGGCAGATTTTCAAAGGGGATGTATTTGACACATGTCTATTGTCTTTAGCTTGTTTACCACTAATTTTCAGGCTGCAGCAGGTTATCTGATATTACAATACAGGTGGTAAATCTTTATTTCAGACTTGTTTCATTTTTATTTCTGGATTACAGGCTGCATCACTTATCTAATCATACAGTACTAGCAGAATCTTTCTTCTAGTGTTATTTGAACTTTATTAATATGTAACTACACTGAACTCTTTTACAAGCTGTCTCACTTATATTGTATAACAATTACAGAAAAATAATTACTAACCTGCCTGGTGGCGCAACCGCTCCAGCCTATTACCATAGGCTCGCCGATTCACAGAACGCACACCTGCAGCTGTAATATAAATGAAGTAATATTGGGACATACATCTCTATAATATCAGCTAGGATAATTCTTTACATACATAATTACATGGATACTTACTCAGTAGTGGGGCGTTGGGCATTTGCCGGGCCTCCTGGATCCAACGATTCAGTTGGTCCTGCTTCCGTCTCTTCAGGTCCACATGGTGGTGACGGACCTGTTCACCAGTCCTTGGTATGCCTGTGGCACTGGTGAGATCATGTGCCAACCGGTTCCACGCCTCTGCCTTGTACGCTCCCCACAGAACCTGGCCCTGCATGAGTTGAGCCTCATGATCATGGACTAGGAGCCAAACCATGTATATGGACTCCTCAACACCCCACTTCTGTGCTCAGAAGTGACTACCCTCTCCTACACCTGCCATCCTGACTGCAAATAGGTTCCACAATCAGTTATGCTGTGTATTCCCGCCTATGGGGCTTATATATGTCATTTTTCCCACACTTATCTATGATTGGCCATTTTGGAATTGTATCAGCTTAAAAAACCTGCTTTGTCATGCTTCTATTTCCATTCATTCCTATATATATGCTAATACTGCATTTTTCAGTGCAGCTGTCATGGCTTAGTGGTTCAGTACTTTGACTATGATGCACAGTATCCTGGGTTCGAGCCTGGGCTTTTACTACTGTCTAGACAGGCTAGGAGGTGTGTCTGTTTAAAGGCGGCTTTGATACAGGTTGCTCAACGTTGCCTGCTGGTAAGCCGGTTGGCGCACTGCGCAGCTCTGCGCAAACGGGTTAGGCTGGTTAATGCGTTATTTGGCTATGAGCACGCATATTACACTATAAGAAATGTTGTGCAACTACGGGCACACAGTTTCAGCGTGTTAAAGCGCTGCTCAACTCCGGGCACTCATATTACACCTGTTAAACCACTGGTCACCTACGGGCAATCATACTCAGCTTGTTAGAGCGCTGCTCAGCTATGGGCACTTATAAAATATATTTTTTTTATTGTGTCAGATTTCTTCAAAAAAACATGGCCCATTTCATTACATTTTACTTAAATTATAGTTTTATATATATATATATATATATATATATATATATATATATATATATATATTTACATATATGTCAGGGGATTGTTTCATGCTTATTTCACTAAAAAAAAATGATGTTGTTGGGGCTCGAACCATGACTACCTCCTCTTTGGCCGATGTCTCTACCACTACGCTATTGCTACTTGGCTTAATTTGCATAGTTAGATCTTATATGCTTTTTCAATGACTGCTAACTGTGGCAGAGTGAAGGGCACACCCACGCAAACGAGCGCAATTACGGGCAACCATTTTTGAAATTATAAAAAAAAATTAAACTGTTCATTTTTACGTTTTACATTTCAGTTGGGTTTATAGTCTGTGGGGGCATGTGTGCTGCTGTGTTTCTTGACATTTCCGTGGATTCGCTCGTGGGAGTTTCCTTTCGGGACTGTGATTCTTCTGGGGGCATGTCCCTTTGCAGGACTCGCCATGCGGACATGCCCCCTACTTTGCTACATGGACCGTGTTAGCCTAGGGTGTGATTCAGCATGCCCACATGAATATGCATGGCATGCTGACATTACCCCGTTTAACTGCAGCCTCTGTGTAAGACTTGCTAACTCTTACATGGAGGCTTCGTGAATCCTGCCCAATGTCTGATGATGGCAATCTTTTTTCTCACCATGTCTTTGCAGTAGATGAAGACATGGAACCATTTGAAGGTGTAGAAGTTCATTCAAAAGGGCGAGGTAGAAGGCATTGGATAGGCCAAGGACAATAACGACAGCAGAGAGTGGCTTCCGCACCTCCGGCTCCAAAGGGTGCCGAGGAACAAGGGGAAGAAAAAAAGGTTTTACAGTGTTTTTACTGTAAGCAAACTGGTCATTTTAAAAAGGAAGGCCTGGACATGTTATCATAAAAATAAAACCACTATTGCCCTAAACAAATATAAAACACTATGAAATAAAGTCAAAAAACGTATTACCTTAGACCGCAAAGCCTATTTCTCCACTCTCCAAACCAACCACACCACCAACCCCAAACTTTTTTGGTAAGGAATCTCATCTCTCCTTAACCCAGGAAATAAAGAAAACCCTTGCCCCAACCCAGATGCCTCTGACATGGACTTGTCCACCCAATTTAACTCTTTCTTCATAGAGTCCATAAGCAAGCTAACATCATCCTTCACCAACAACTCTACAATCCTTCCTCAGTGTGCCACTATCCCTTCCTCCCCTAGCATCCCTTGCCCCCAACCTCCACCTTTCTCCATCAATCCCATCTCTATATCCACCCTAAAAAAACTTCTAAAATTAAAGCCTGGTTCCAATACCCCTGATGAAATTCCCTCCTACTTCCTAAAAGTAGCCACAGAAGCTATTGTTCTCCCTATCAGCATACTAATTAATTGGTCTGTCTCAGAAAGCCAGGTCCCCCAGCTCTGGAAGAAGGCCTTTATTATTCCTTTCCATAAAGGTGGCAATAATAATGACATTCCAAACTTTCACCCTATCGCCATACTATCCCCTATTTCTAAGCTGCTTAAAAAGTGTGTACACCAACAGCTCTTACCCTACATCATCAATAATCAGCTTCTTACCCCCACACAACATGGCTATAGACCAGGTCATAGTATCTCCACTGTCCTCCTCTCCTTCCTAGAAACAATCAACAAAGCCCGCAACTCTGGCCACTTTGTATCCACTCTTTTCCTCGACCTCTCTAAGGCATTTGACACTATTTCCCACAACCTCTTTCTTACCAAACTCTCTAAACTTAGCCTAACCCTTCCTCTACCCAGTGGTTCTCAAGCTATCTCACAAATGGGCAACAAGCAGTTAAATGGAAAAAATCTACCTCACCCTTCCTTAATACATCCACAGGCATCCCCCAAGGTTCCATTCTAGGCTCCCTACTATTCAACATATTCATAAATGATTTCTTCCAAGCCATTCCTAACTTTAGTCTCATCCAATATGCCGATGATTCAACTATAATCTGTTTCTCCCCTTAAATCACAACTCTAAACAATCTAACACAAGCTGTCTTCTCTTCCACTGAAAAGTGGATGCTCATCAGCCATCTAGTCCTTAATGCAGCCAAAACAAAACTTATGTTATTCAATGCATCCAAAACTTCTTCCCTAGACAAACAATCCTTCATAATTACCAGCAATAGCAATATCCCCTAGAACTAGTATCTGACACAAAATTACTAGGAATTATCATTGACAATCAACTAAAATTTGATAAGCAACCACAAGGAAATATAAAAAAAACATAAAAATTAGGTATGCTTTACCACCACAGTTGCTTTATCTCACCCACCACCAGGATTACATTAGCTAATACATACCTCATCCCATCCCTTTTATATGGTGCATCTATCCTAACTAGCCTACAATCTTCCCTCAAAACAAAACTCTCATCTTGTTATAACAAAATATCCAAATTTGAGGCAGGTCATAGAGCCTATTCTCACCACTGTAATTCCCTTCACCAACTAACTTGGGGAGAATTACCAAACTTCCTCACATATACCCAACTCATCCAAGGACACAAACTCATTCATAACCCGTCTCTCTGCCCCTCCCTAGCAAATATCTTTGAAATGTATAAACCAGATAGACTCCTAAGATCCAATTCCCAAAACCTAATTAAATTGCATAAACCACCACATCCTGCTGGGAAACAATTGATGTCCTTCTCTCTCACATGCCTCTGGAACTCTCTCCCTTCTCCCATCTGCACCATCAGCAGTCTCTCCTTGTTTAAAACCTGACTGCACTCACACCTTACTTCACAATGGAAATGCTCTTGCTCTCATCCAACCTAATACTACCACACTTTCTTCCTAACTTTCCAAACTTTGTTGCCTGTCACTACTTCCTAAAGTTTTACATCTTTACCTCATTTTAATTCCCTAAAAAAGATTAACCTGATGTAATTTTCCTAATGAAAATCTTTTATTTCTGTATTATGTAACATCTATTTGAATTGTGCAATATGGGTTTGTACTATACAAAATATGTATTTAACATTTAATTGAAATGTATATTATGGATTTGTGCTGTTTCTGTACTATGTATTTGTATTTCTCTGGAGCTTTTCTCCCCAGGACTCCACTGAAAATGGGCTCCTTGTAGCCCAATGGACTATCCTGGAAAACAAACTGCAAATAAAATAATAAAAATAAATAAATAAATTGTCCATATTACAGGAAATGGAGGGAAGCTCAGGAAAGAAAGAGTACGTTTATTAAGCAAGTTACAGATGAAAACATGGGAAAGCAACAAGTAAAGGTGCAAAAGCCCTATAACCAGGGAAACACCTGTTAATCCACAATGTGCAGAAGGTTTAAAAGCAGAAGTTACAAAGTTTAAGGACGTAGATGACTGTGAAGGGGATGACAAAGAGGGTGAGGAGCAAGTAGTACACTTACAGTTATGTGCAGCTGAAAAAGCGCCAGATACAGATGACTGGGAAAATATACAATAGGGGTGTGCCCCCCGTACCCAAGAAGTTTCTTTCCTGACATCTTTTATGAAGGGGTGGGATGGAAGACCCCTAACTGATATTTGGGTAGAGGGGACCCTATGGAAAAATGTATTATTGAATATGAGAGCAGCTGTTTCAGTTACTAGCTGACCACTCCCACCAGATCCTAAAAAAAGAACATGCATTTCAGGTTTTAATGGCACTGGCTGCATAGCAGTGGGTAGTAAAAATGTGTCCATACAGTTTACATAAAATTATGCAGGCATACAGGGATCTTTTTTGATGCACCCTTCATGTGCATCAACTTTTATAGGTATGGATATTATGAACAAAATTGGTTTGGTCATAGATGTACCAAATGGCATAATATGGAAGGGCGCAGAAGGATCTTCATGCTGTGCCATACAAATAGGTGAAACACTAAAAAAAAGTAAGGGGAAGTACATGTAGATGCACAGGATGCATGGCAGTCCTTACAGGCACAGTTTCCGATCCTGTGGTCACAAGGACTGACAGATTGTGGAAAACTAGAAATTCCGGTAGGGATAGGAAATGAACAGGATTTTATACCACCTTTCCAAAAGCAACACCAAATACCAAAAGAAGCAGAAGAAGACATGCAAAAGTGCATAGCAGATTGAGAAATGTCAGGTGTAAGGTGAAAGTCCAACAAACTCACCCATTTGGCCAGTTAAGAAAAAAGATGGTAGTTACAGGTTAGTTATAGATTTGAGAAAAGTAAATCAATATACTACCCCTAGGGCACATGTAATCCCAGAAGTTCCTGAATTAGCAGCTAATTATAAAACCACAAAGCCAGTGGTTCACAATCATTGATTTGGCAAATGGATTTTTTGCCGTACCACTAAGAAAAAGGGATTGGCCCAAATTTTCCTTTACCTTTAACAATCAGCAGTATCTTATGATGCGGTTACCACAAGGGTTTCAAAATAGTTTGGTAATTTTTCACCAAACAGTAGGCAAACTTCTAAATGGGTTAAAAGAAGATGGATCAGTGCTTCATTACATAGATGACATACTAGTACAGTCAGAAACAGTAGAGCAGCATTTAAAAAAATTAAAAGAAGTTTTCAAAACAATGCAGGAGGCAGGATTCAAGGTAAAAGTGAAAAAATACAGTTTCTTTCACAAGAAGTCAATTTTTAGGGACCATTATCAAGCCCACAGGGAGATCCCCGTGTGCACCGAGAGTACAAGGTATCCTACAGATGGAAAAGCCCATGACCATTTCAGATTTACATAAATTCATGGGTATTATGAATTACAACAGAGAATTCATTGAAGATTATGCGCAGACAGCAGGACCTTTGTACAACATGCTGTCCATGCAAAAAAATATTGGCACTCTGGAATGGGGTGTAGTACAAGAATGGTCTTTTGCAGCCATGAAAGAGAAGTTGCCAAGGGCTACAGAATTAATAGCACCAACTTCAGTTACCATTTGTCTTGCAAGCGGCAGTGGGAAAAAACACACTATCAGTGGTATTATTACAAGAATGGCCACACGGGGGGTGGGATAGGAGATCACAAAAGACTTTGAGACAAGTTACCTTTTGTAGCCGGAAAATGACTCTGGTAGAAAAGGGATATCACCCCTGTATTCAGCAAATATTGGCTATATAATGGGGAATCAAACAGACAGAGTATCTAACAGTCTTTTCATCCATAATAGTGCAGACACCACATCATGCAGTGCAAATACTAGTAGACAGTTTTGAAATGAGCACGATTACTGATGGTATCAGTCAAGCAGTATTTGCTAGGTGGATGACTACTTTCAGTACAAAAAAGATAATCCTTCAAGCAGGAGAAAAATACTATTTGTCCAACTTGCTAGGATATGAGGGAAAGCAGCATAATTGCACTGTCAAAGCCAGAAAAATCCCCCATATCACCAGACTACAATCATTTTCTACCCTCTGTCTTTGTGGATGTAGAAAGGTGCTGGGAAAATGGATGGTTTGTTACGGGATTTGCTGTACTACCAGAAAAAGAAAGTTTGGGAGTTCCAGAGTTAGTGCAGCTCCCGGGTCACATGTCAGCTCAAAGGACTGAACTAGAAGAGGTACTGTACGTAATACAACATTACAATCCTGTCAATATTTATTCTGACAGTGCATATGTGGTAAATTCATTACATTTACACATGACAGTTTGGGCTCGTGGAGGTTTTACAGACAGTGCAGAAAAACCAATTAGACATGCAGAAGTTTTGCAAAATATATGGAAAATCATAAGGCAAAAAATGTACAAAGGCAAGTCAGTATTTTAAAGGTAAAAGCCCACCAAATATCAACTTCAGAAGTGTTCAAATTAAATGCAAAAGCAGATGTCTTAGCCAAACAGGCAGCAAAGACAGGATGGCAGTTACATCCTGATTTAAAATCAGCCGAAGCAATATAGCACGTTAATGTAGTAAATAACGACAGGGCTATCCCTGAGTTAGCGTAGTAAATAAGGACAGGGATATCCCTGAGTTAGTGTATTAAATAAGGAAAGGCATATCACTGAGTTAGTGCAGTAAATAAGGACAGGCATATCACTGAGTTAGTGTAGTAAATAAGGACAGGGATATCACTGAGTTAGTGTAGTAAATAAGGACAGGGATATCACTGAGTTAGTGTAGTAAATAAGGACAGGAATATCACTGAGTTAGTGTAGTAAATAACGAAAGGGACATCACTGAGTTAGTGTGATAAATAAGGACAGGGCTACCCCTGAGTTAGTGTAGTAAATAAGGACAGGGATATCACTGAGTTAGTGTAGTGAATAAGGACAGGGATATCACTGAGATAGTGTGGTAAATAAGGACAGGGCTACCCCTGAGTTAGTGTAGTAAATAAGGACAGGGCTATCCCTGAGTTAGTGTAGTGAATAAGGACAGGGATATCACTGAGTTAGTGTAGTGAATAAGGACAGGGATATCCCTGAGTTAGCGTAGTAAATAAGGACAGGGATATCACTGAGTTAGTGTGGTAAATAAGGACAGGGCTACCCCTGAGTTAGTGTAGTAAATAAGGACAGGGCTATCCCTGAGTTAATGTAGTGAATAAGGAAAGGCATATCCCTGACTTAGCGTAGAAAATAAGGACCGGGATATCCCTGAGTTAGTGTAGTAAATAAGGACAGGAATATCCCTGAGTTAGTGTAGTAAATAAGGACAGGCATATCCCTGACTTAGCGTAGAAAATAAGGACCGGGATATCACTGAGTTAGTGTAGTAAATAAGGACAGGACATCACTGAGTTAGTGCAGTAAATAAGGACAGGGACATCCCTGAGTTAGTGTAGTGAATAAGGACAAGGATATCACTGAGTTAGTGTAGTGAATAAGGACCTGGATATCCCTGAGTTAGTGTAGTGAATAAGGACAGGGATATCACTGAGTTAGTGCAGTGAATAAGGACAGGGATATCCCTGAGTTAGTGCAGTAAATAAGGACAGGGATATCACTGAGTTAGTGCAGTAAATAAGGACAGGGATATCACTGAGTTAGTGTAGTAAATAAGGACAGGGACATCCCTGAGTTAGCGTAGTAAATAAGGACAGGAATATCCCTGAGTTAGTGTAGTGAATAAGGAAAGGGATATCACTGAGTTAGTGTAGTAAATAAGGACAGGGATATCACTGAGTTAGTGTAGTAAATAAGGACAAAGATATCACTGAGTTAATGTAGTAAATAAAGACAGGGATATCACTGAGTTAGTGTAGTAAATAAGGACAGGGATATCCCTGAGTTAATGTAGTAAATAAGGACAGGGACATCCCTGAGTTAGTGTAGTAAATAAGGACAGGCATATCCCTGAGTTAGTGTAGTAAATAAGGACAGGGACATCCCTGAGTTAGTGTAGTGAATAAGGACAGGGACATCCCTGAATTAGTGTAGTAAATAAGGACAGGGACATCCCTGAGTTAGTGTAGTGAATAAGGACAGGGATATCCATGAGTTAGTGTAGTGAATAAGGACAGGGACATCCCTGAGTTAGTGTAGTGAATAAGGACAGAGATATCCCTGAGTTAGTGTAGTGAATAAGGACAGGCATATCCCTGAGTTAGTGTAGTGAATAAGGACAGGGCTATCCCTGAGTTAGTGTAGAGAATAAGGACAGGGATATCCCTGAGTTAGTGTAGTGAATAAGGACAGAGATATCCCTGAGTTAGTGTAGTGAATAAGGACAGGGATATCCCTGAGTTAGTGGAGTAAATAAGGACAGGAATATCCCTGAGTTAGTGTAGTAAATAAGGACAGGGATATCACTGAGTTAATGTAGTAAATAAAGACAGGGATATCCCTGAGTTAGTGTAGTGAATAAGGACAGGGATATCCCTGAGTTAATGTAGTAAATAAGGACAGGGACATCCTTGAGTTAGTGTAGTAAATAAGGACAGGCATATCCCTGAATTAGTGTAGTAAATAAGGACAGGGACATCCCTGAGTTAGTGTAGTGAATAAGGACAGGGATATCCCTGAGTTAGTGTAGAGAATAAGGACAGGGATATCCCTGAGTTAGTGTAGTGAATAAGGACAGAGATATCCCTGAGTTAGTGTAGTGAATAAGGACAGGGATATCCCTGAGTTAGTGGAGTAAATAAGGACAGGAATATCCCTGAGTTAGTGTAGTAAATAAGGACAGGGATATCACTGAGTTAGCGTAGTAAATAAGGACAGGGATATCCCTGAGTTAGAATAGTAAATAAGGACAGGGATATCCCTGAGTTAGCGTAGTAAATAAGGAAAGGCATATCCCTGAGTTAGTGTAGTAAATAATGACAGGGATATCCCTGAGTTAGCATAGTAAATAAGGACAGGCATATCCCTGAGTTAGCGTAATAAATAAGGACAGGGATATCACTGAGTTAGTGAAGTAAATAAGGACAGGCATATCCCTGATTTAGCATAGTAAATAAGGACAGGGATATCCCTGAGTTAGCGTAGTAAATAAGGACAGGCATATCCCTGAGTTAGCATAGTAAATAAGGACAGGGATATCACTGAGTTAGCGTAGTAAATAAGGACAGGCATATCCCTGAGCTAGCGTAGTAAATAAGGACAGGGATATCACTGAGTTAGCATAGTAAATAAGGACAGGCATATCCCTGAGTTAGTATAGTAAATAAGGACAGGGATATCATTCAGTTAGCGTAGTAAATAAGGACAGGCATATCCCTGAGATAGCGTAGTAAATAAGGACAGGGATATCACTGAGTTAGTGTAGTAAGTAAGGACAGGCATATCCCTGAGTTAGCCTAGTAAATAAGGACAGGCATATCCCTGAGTTAGCATAGAAAATAAGGACAGAGATATCCCTGAGTTAGCCTAGTAAATAAGGACAGGCATATCCCTGAGTTAGCGTAGTAAATAAGGACAGGGATATCACTGAGTTAGACTAGTAAATAAGGACAGGCATATCCCTGAGTTAGCGTAGTAAATAAAGACAGGGATATCACTGAGTTAGCCTAGTAAATAAGGACAGGCATATCCCTGAGTTAGCATAGTAAATAAGGACAGGGATATCACTGAGTTAGCCAAGTAAATAAGGACAGGCATATCCCTGAGTTTGCGTAGTAAATAAGGACAGGGATATCACTGAGTTAGCCAAGTAAATAAGGACAGGCATATCCCTGAGTTAGCGTAGTAAATAAGGACAGGGATATCACTGAGTTAGCCTAGTAAATAAGGACAGGCATATCCCTGAGTTAGCGTAGTAAATAAGGACAGGGATATCACTGAGTTAGCCTAGTAAATAAGGACAGGCATATCCCTGAGTTGGCGTAGTAAATAACGATAGGGATATCACTGAATTAGCGTAGTAGATAAGGACACTAATATCCCTGAGTTAGAGTAGTAAATAAGGACAGGGATATCACTGAGTTAGTATAGTAAATAAGGACAGGGATATCCCTGAGTTAGCGTAGTAAATAAGGACAGGGATATCCCTGAGTTAGCGTAGTAAATAAGGACAGGGCTTTCCCTGAGTTAGTGTAGTAAATAAGGACAGGGCTATTCCTGAGTTAGCGTAGTAAATAAGGACAGGGCTATCCCTGAGTTAGCGTAGTAAATAAGGACAGGGCTATCCCTGAGTTAGCGTAGTAAATAAGGACAGGGCTATCCCTGAGTTAGCATAGTAAATAAGGACAGGGCCATCCCTGAGTTAGTGTAGTAAATAAGGACAGGGCTATCCCTGAGTTAGTGTAGTAAATAAGGACAGGGCTATCCCTGAGTTAGCGTGGTAAATAAGGACAGGGCTATTCCTGAGTTAGTGGGGTAAATAAAGACAGGGCTATCCCTGAGTTAGTGTGGTAAATAAGGACAGGGCTATCCCTGAGTTAGTGTGGTAAATAAGGACAGGGATATCACTGAGTTAGCATAGTAAATAAGGACAGGGATATCCCTGAGTTAGCATAGTAAATAAGGACAGGGAAATCCCTGAGTTAGCATAGTAAATAAGGACAGGCATATCCCTGAGTTAGCGTAGTAAATAAGGACAGGCATATCCCTGAGTTAGCATAGTAAATAAGGACAGGGATATCCCTGAGTTAGCGTAGCAAATAAGGACAGGCATATCCCTGAGTTAGCGTAGTAAATAAGGACAGGGATATCACTGAGTTAGCATAGTAAATAAGGACAGGCATATCCCTGAGTTAGCGTAGTAAATAAGGACAGGGATATCCCTGAGTTAGCCTAGTAAATAAGGACAGGCATATCCCTGAGTTTGAGTAGTAAATAAGGACAGGGATATCACTGAGTTAGCCAAGTAAATAAGGACAGGCATATCCCTGAGTTAGTGTAGTAAATAAGGACAGGGATATCACTGAGTTAGCCTAGTAAATAAGGACAGGGACATCCCTGAGTTAGTGTAGTGAACAAGGACCGGGATATCACTGAGTTAGTGTAGTGAATAAGGACCGGGATATCCCTGAGTTAGTGTAGTGAATAACGAAAGGGACATCACTGAGTTAGTGTGATAAATAAGGACAGGGCTACCCCTGAGTTAGTGTAGTAAATAAGGACAGGGATATCACTGAGTTAGTGTAGTGAATAAGGACAGGGATATCACTGAGATAGTGTGGTAAATAAGGACAGGGCTACCCCTGAGTTAGTGTAGTAAATAAGGACAGGGCTATCCCTGAGTTAGTGTAGTGAATAAGGACAGGGATATCACTGAGTTAGTGTAGTGAATAAGGACAGGGATATCCCTGAGTTAGCGTAGTAAATAAGGACAGGGATATCACTGAGTTAGTGTGGTAAATAAGGACAGGGCTACCCCTGAGTTAGTGTAGTAAATAAGGACAGGGCTATCCCTGAGTTAATGTAGTGAATAAGGACAGGCATATCCCTGAGTTAGTGTAGTAAATAAGGACAGGAATATCCCTGAGTTAGTGTAGTAAATAAGGACAGGCATATCCCTGACTTAGCGTAGAAAATAAGGACCGGGATATCACTGAGTTAGTGTAGTAAATAAGGACAGGACATCACTGAGTTAGTGCAGTAAATAAGGACAGGGACATCCCTGAGTTAGTGTAGTGAATAAGGACAAGGATATCACTGAGTTAGTGTAGTGAATAAGGACCGGGATATCCCTGAGTTAGTGTAGTGAATAAGGACAGGGATATCACTGAGTTAGTGCAGTGAATAAGGACAGGGATATCCCTGAGTTAGTGCAGTAAATAAGGACAGGGATATCACTGAGTTAGTGCAGTAAATAAGGACAGGGATATCACTGAGTTAGTGTAGTAAATAAGGACAGGGACATCCCTGAGTTAGCGTAGTAAATAAGGACAGGAATATCCCTGAGTTAGTGTAGTGAATAAGGACAGGGATATCACTGAGTTAGTGTAGTAAATAAGGACAGGGATATCACTGAGTTAGTGTAGTAAATAAGGACAAAGATATCACTGAGTTAATGTAGTAAATAAAGACAGGGATATCACTGAGTTAGTGTAGTAAATAAGGACAGGGATATCCCTGAGTTAATGTAGTAAATAAGGACAGGGACATCCCTGAGTTAGTGTAGTAAATAAGGACAGGCATATCCCTGAGTTAGTGTAGTAAATAAGGACAGGGACATCCCTGAGTTAGTGTAGTGAATAAGGACAGGGACATCCCTGAATTAGTGTAGTAAATAAGGACAGGGACATCCCTGAGTTAGTGTAGTGAATAAGGACAGGGATATCCATGAGTTAGTGTAGTGAATAAGGACAGGGACATCCCTGAGTTAGTGTAGTGAATAAGGACAGGGCTATCCCTGAGTTAGTGTAGTGAATAAGGAAAGGATATCGCTGAGTTAGTGCAGTGAATAAGGACAGGGCTATCCCTGAGTTAGTGTAGTAAATAAGGACAGGGATATCCCTGAGTTAGTGTAGTGAATAAGGACAGGGATATCCCTGAGTTAGTGTAGTGAATAAGGACAGGGATATCCCTGAGTTAGTGTAGTAAATAAGTAGCAGGAAATCCCTGAGTTAGTGTAGTAAATAAGGACAGGGATATCACTGAGTTAGTGTAGTAAATAAGGACAGGGATATCCCTGAGTTAGTGTAGTAAATAAGGACAGGGATATCCCTGAGTTAGTGTAGTAAATAAGGACAGGGACATCCCTGAGTAAGTGTAGTAAATAAGGACAGGCATATCCCTGAGTTAGTGTAGTAAATAAGGACAGGCATATCCCTGAGATAGTGTAGTAAATAAGGACAGGGATATCCCTGAGTTAGTGTAGTAAATAAGGACAGGGATATCCCTGAGTTAGTGTAGTGAATAAGGACAGAGATATCCCTGAGTTAGTGTAGTGAATAAGGACAGGGATATCCCTGAGTTAGTGGAGTAAATAAGGACAGGAATATCCCTGAGTTAGTGTAGTAAATAAGGACAGGGATATCACTGAGTTAGCGTAGTAAATAAGGACAGGGATATCCCTGAGTTAGAATAGTAAATAAGGACAGGGATATCCCTGAGTTAGCGTAGTAAATAAGGACAGGCATATCCCTGAGTTAGCGTAGTAAATAAGGACAGGGATATCCCTGAGTTAGCATAGTAAATAAGGACAGGCATATCCCTGAGTTAGCGTAGTAAATAAGGACAGGGATATCACTGAGTTAGTGTAGTAAATAAGGACAGGCATATCCCTGAGTTAGCATAGTAAATAAGGACAGGGATATCCCTGAGTTAGCGTAGTAAATAAGGACAGGCATATCCCTGAGTTAGCATAGTAAATAAGGACAGGGATATCACTGAGTTAGCGTAGTAAATAAGGACAGGCATATCCCTGAGTTAGCGTAGTAAATAAGGACAGGGATATCACTGAGTTAGTGTAGTAAATAAGGACAGGGATATCACTGAGTTAGTGTAGTAAATAAGGACAGGGATATCACTGAGTTAGCCTAGTAAATAAGGACAGGCATATCCCTGAGTTAGCGTAGTAAATAAGGACAGGGATATCACTGAGTTAGTGTAGTAAATAAGGACAGGGATATCACTGAGTTGGTGTAGTTAATAAGGACAGGGATATCACTGAGTTAGTTAAGTAAATAAGGACAGGGATATCCCTGAGTTAGTGTAGTTAATAAGGACAGGGATATCACGGAGTTAGTGTAGTAAATAAGGACCGGGATATCACTGAGTTAGCATAGTAAATAAGGACAGGGATATCCCTGAGTTAGCATAGTAAATAAGGACAGGGATATCCCTGAGTTAGTGTAGTAAATAAGGACAGGGATATCACTGAGTTAGTGTAGTAAATAAGGACAGGGATATCACTGAGTTAGTGTAGTAAATAAGGACAGGGATATCACTGAGTTAGTGTAGTAAATAAGGACAGGGATATCCCTGAGTTAGTGTAGTAAATAAGGACAGGGATATCCCTGAGTTAGTGTAGTAAATAAGGACAGGGATATCCCTGAGTTAGTGTATTAAATAAGGACAGGGATATCCCTGAGTTAGTGTAGTAAATAAGGACAGGGATATCCTTGAGTTAGTGTAGTAAATAAGGACAGGGATATCCCTGAGTTAGTGTATTAAATAAGGACAGGGATATCCCTGAGTTAGTGTAGTGAATAAGGACAGGGATATCCCTGAGTTAGTGTAGTGAATAAGGACAGGGATATCCCTGAGTTAGTGTAGTAAATAAGGACAGGGATATCCCTGAGTTAGTGTAGTAAATAAGGACAGGGATATCCCTGAGTTAGTGTAGTAAATAAGGACAGGGATATCCCTGAGTTAGTGTAGTAAATAAGGACAGGGATATCCCTGAGTTAGTGTAGTAAATAAGGACAGGGATATCCCTGAGTTAGTGTAGTAAATAAGGACAGGGATATCACTGAGTTAGTGTAGTAAATAAGGACAGGGATATCCCTGAGTTAGTGTAGTAAATAAGGACAGGGATATCCCTGAGTTAGTGTAGTAAATAAGGACAGGGATATCCCTGAGTTAGTGTAGTAAATAAGGACAGGGATATCACTGAGTTAGTGTAGTAAATAAGGACAGGGATATCCCTGAGTTAGTGTAGTAAATAAGGACAGGGATATCCCTGAGTTAGTGTAGTAAATAAGGACAGGGCTATCCCTGAGTTAGTGTAGTAAATAAGGACAGGGATATCCCTGAGTTAGTGTAGTAAATAAGGACAGGGATATCCCTGAGTTAGTGTAGTAAATAAGGACAGGGATATCCCTGAGTTAGTGTAGTAAATAAGGACAGGGTTATCCCTGAGTTAGTGTAGTAAATAAGGACAGGG
>NC_056726.1:1793931791-1793952964 GCF_019279795.1 Protopterus annectens | reverse complement strand
ATTGGGGGAGGTTTTCAATTTTGGGGGGGCCCCCACAATTTTGGGGAAAAAAAACCCCCAATCTGGGTTCCCAAAAAAATTTGGAATTAAAGTGTTTTCTGCCTTGGATAGAGCAGTTCCACCCCAGCTTTGGGAGATGTTTGGGGGCTACAATCCTCTGGTGTATATCCCCTCCAGTTGGGGGGGGGGGAGAAATCTGCATGAACCTGTCAGCCAGTATGTTGGCAATGTCTGTAGGTGCAGTGATATCTACATCATTCTGAACTAATTCTGAGCATATCTGGGAGTTTCCCAGGTTTCAAACATAGGCAAAAAGGCCTCATGATTGTCCCTTGAGTCCTGAGTGGGTTTACTCTCAAAACTTGCCTGGATGATTGTATGGGGAACCCAGTGTTTTACTACAATGAGCGGGGGTGTCTTCCCCCCGGATTCCCTTTTCTTGTAGTAGCTCCTTCCTTGTGTTGTAGAGCTTGTTTATGGCTAGGGTCCACCAGACTGGATGCTTGCCTGTGGTACAAAGAGTCTTTGTTTTGTTTGGGATTGCCTGATCCATGCAGTCCTGGAGGTGCTGGTAGAAGGCATTTCTAAGTGATACAGTGGCTTGGGTAATGGTGTCCGCTGGCTTGGGGGCCTTGAAAGAGACCACACCATTTTGAAATGTGAAGCCCATTTGAGAAGGTCTTCACTGTTTGTTTTTTCCATCTGGGGTGTGGGTGGGATGTGGACTCCCACTGAGAGTAGTCCATGATCTGATCTCACCAATGATGGGTATACTTCTGGTGTTGAACAGTGTGACCCCATGTTGGTGAGGATGAGTTCTAGTATGTTGCCTCCACTTGAGGGGATTGGGACCAGTTGTTCCATGGCATTTCAGTGTATGAACTCTTGGAACCTTTGTGTTAGAGTGTTGTGGCATGATTAGTGATCCCAGTCTATATGTGGATAGTTGGAATCACCCAGTAGGATGGTGTTTGGAGATACATTTATCCCCTTCAGTGTTTGCAGGATAGCTGTGTGAGGTACCTGAGTTTGAGAGGGTGGCATGTAACATGCTACAAACTGCAGAGCAGTCTTGCCTACGGTCACTGGCACCTGGATGGTCTCCGATGCATCGTGTGTTGCCACCAACCATGAGGTGAGGGTGTCCTTGATGAATATGGACACCCACCATCCTTCTTGGTGTTGTCCGGATGCTGGTGCCCGGGAAAGCATGATATGAGGTAACACCCGATAGTGCCGGGGTGCTGTCAGAAGCTGTGAACCAGATTTCAGGCACAGCACAGACATCAATGTGCTACATACTGAGAAGGGCATAGAGTGTGTGTAGCTTGAGGTTGAGACCTCTGGCATCGAGCAGCAGTACCCCTTTGTGTCTTTCCTTTACTGTGTTCTAGGGTGGTAGGTGTAGAATCTGAATCTTGCATAAAAAGGCACAATGGGGTGGCAAGAGCATCATCCAAATCGGGAAACCCAGGGGTGACAGGTGCAAGCCGTCCCCGCAAATCACCGTGGCCTGTCCAGCATGTTCCCCGGGAGACAGACATTGGACCCCCCTTTTAATGACACCATAGTCTAAGCAAAAATATACAGCTGATCATCTTGTCTCTGTTTATGTGGCATCATACTTGGTGAAGGTAGGATACTGCTGAAGGTCAGGGTCATACCTGCCTGGCCTACATAATCAGAGGGATCCTCTATGTCTCTTTCCATGTAGTCCAGGGAGGTACATCTCAGGTCGTTCACACCAGCATGGATAATGACTGGGTCAGACCTGTACTTGCAGTTGAGTGACCTGAGTGCTTGCATTATGTGGTGGATTCCAGTGCCCGATAGGCAGCTTACTGTGACCTCCTCCGTACCCGATCTGGTGTGTCTGACTATGGAGTCACCTATGACAAGTGTGTCTGGCATTGTTTTTGGCCTTAAGGGCTGTGACTGTTTGGCACACCGACTCTGTGGTCAATGTGTTGCATGTGCTGTGCCCTGTGGAGGCAGTTGTGTGAGTGTCTGCTGTGGTGGCCACTGCCATTCCCGGTAAAACTGATCAGAGCCACCGAGAGTGTCTCTGTGTGTCTATGTGTATGATCTTAAGTTGTGATAGTGCCATGTGAGACTGGATTTGTGATGTGTGTGTGGTTACCTTCACCTTCTCTCTGGTCTTGCTAGTCAATGTTGAGAGAGCTCAGCCTCCACTTTGGCTATATAGTTGCATCTCTCACATGTATGTGTGTTTTATGGCAGAAGGAGAGGGTTGTCAGTGTACATGAGGCAAGTGTAACATTGCCTCAATATTCCCAGGTTCACCAGCTGAGCAGGAGAGGACACTAGCAACTGATCTCTAGACATGCTAGAAGGAATAGACAAAACAATGTTGGAATACAGGGAGATATCAAGCCCCCCAAACCACATCATACTGTTTGATTGACAATAGCTACACATACACCGGTGTTTCATAGTGTCATAGTCTACTACTATCTGCCCTAGTGCATGTATAAGCCTAGCCATAGTGATGTGGCTATTCCCCCCCCTTATACTGGTAAAAGGTGTACAGAATAGATTCTGAAGATTGTGCCTCTGCCTTAGTAGTGACACAATGCCCCCCTTCTTTGAATAACATGACTGTGCCTTTTTAGTCTGTGCCTCCGTCTCATATGCAGTTGTCCAGATGTCTCTGAAGAGAGTCAGTGAGGGACTCTGTCAAACATGGACTGGGATACTCTGCTAGAGTGTGAGATGCCTCTGAGTTATGACTCTGTCCCTCCAGCATGTCCTATACATGTATGTGCTGAGGTTCAAATCCTCAGCTCTCATGGCTCTGGTGGATTTGGATTGCTTGCAGTGGAGCATGTCCACCAAATCCTGATTGGACATGGTCTTGTATGTCAGGCATAGGTCACCTGTACGTATGGGGTATGACACTGAACAAAGCTGGATTTCCTCTATTCTGGAAGCATATGACATGTGTTGAAGAACCCTGATCTTCATGGTGGTATTTTTGGGGGTTCCCCAGCTGTTGTTGCGGGGCAGGTACATACCATATGGGGCTTTGTATTCAATCATGGGCCTGATAAGGGAGAAGGATGGTGGAACAATGAGCTCCTATGATCTTGATGGAAAACCCTAGATGGTAAGGTGGGCAAGATAGAAAGTCTTCCTAACCACTTTGGCAAAGGTGTCAAAAAAGATGTCACTATTCTGTCCCCAGGTGTCTGATTTGTTGTCTGTGCTCAGTGGGTTGCTGTCTATGTTTTATCTGTGGGTACTTTGTTCCTCCCAAAGGGGATGAATAAAATCAGTTGCATTCAGTTTCAGGCCATGTCTGGGGATCCCCTTTGTGGCATTCTGTAGTATTTGTGTGCCCATGTATTCACTATGGTGCCTGGTTGCAGTCATCTGCAAACGTCCCAAAAAACCCCTATGTTTGCTTTCACATCTGAAAAATAAATACCAATTAAGAGGGGTCCCAGGACACATCCTTGTGGGACACCACCTGTGACTGGCTTAATTTGACAAGGCACCTGCAATGTTGACTTTATGGGTTCTGTTTCTTAGCCATTTTGCAACCTATCCTGACATATGCTGTTATATGTCAGCTGTTGAGCGGGTATGATGCCTGAGTGTGGTATTGTGTCACAGGCCTTAGCCAAGTGCAGGTAGGCTGTGTGGACCCCCATTTCCCCACTGACAGTTTCATAGTAGTCAACTAGGTGAAAAAGGCAGGATCTGCCCTGTACAAAGCTGAACTAGGTGGGAACAAGGGTCCGTGGGTCAGTAATGTGTCTGTGTAAGAGCTCCATAATGACTCTTCCCATATCTTTGCAGAAAAGGGTGGTTGCTTGTGTGGTGGTAGTTGCCATGGTCTGTGGAGGCATCTCCTCTGTGGAGTGGGACCACTGTTCCCTGCCAGTGTTCAGGTACATATCCTGTAGCAAGACTAAGGTTAAATAGCAGTTGTATCAACGGGGCCCCTTCTGGAGTTCACATAGCATCCCTGGAGATACCAGCAGGTCCCATGGATGCTGTGTACTTGTCTTTGCTGAGTGTGGCTCTCACATGGACATCCAAGATGACAGTGAGGTTACATACAGCATGATAACTATCTTTTTTTGGGGGTGAGGGGGGGGTAAATGCTGAAGCTGTCAGCTGGAATGTTGCCAATATCTGTCAGGTCACTGGAATATATTTTTTGGGTACCAACTCTGAGCATATCCAGGGTTCACAACCAGGGTTTACATAACTGAAGAAATCAGTGTGGTTACCTTCATTGTCTTTGGTGATTTATGTCCCCAAGTTGACCTTGCATGTCTTTATGAGATAATGTAGCTTTCTACAGTGCTGATCACAGCTGTCTTCCTTTTGGGGTGTAGCTCTGTCTTGCATTAGTAACCCTCATCTGTCATACAGTTTGTTTATGGCTGGGGGCCACCAGACAGGACACTTTTCCCTTGGAGAGGGTCCTGTTTTTTTTGATTGCATGGTCCATGCTGTCTGACATCTAGCTAAGGGAGGTCATTGTGGTTCTGCAGTTATCTTTCATCAGCATTAGAAATGACCACAACAGCCCCTGTGGGTGTACCTCAGCAGACACATCCAGCACCTGTAAAGTCCCAAAAGTACCTCACCAGGAGTATGACAGAGCTGGAACACATGTAATGTGTAGTCTGATTAAACAGAGTGCAGCTCCACTCACTGCCATGCTGTCCACCCAGATGCAAGTTGCCTGATGTGGAAATTCAATGCACATGCTGCACCTTGTACAATCTGAATGGCAGGGAGCTATGCACATGAGGGACCTGAACCCCAGCACTGACATATATAGGACAGGCTGTACTGCATTATCCAAAACACAAACCCCCCCCGAGTAAACTACCAGTACAGGTTGTCCGTAGAGACACTGGTTGAGCCCCCTCAACAGGAATCCTAATGAGTGCATGGGAGATGGGAGGTTTACCCTGGGTATCAATGTTATGTCACAGGTAGACAGAGGCACAGTATACTAAACAAGACATATGTCATGGCAAATTTCACTTACAATGTGTTGATGGACAAACACCCCCCTAGCATTAGAAATGGCCTAGGGCACATCGGTAGTGTTAATGTACACCCATGTTGTGGAATACACTACTGATGTTGGATGAGGCTGTTGTAAGTAGTTCACATCTGAACATAATGCAACATGGTCAGATGTTCATAGGTACATAGGTTTATACTAGGCTATTTTCCCCAAAGGGGGTATAAGCCTAGCACAGAGTTCATTGGCATACACCACTCCTTATATGGAAACAGTACTGTGCCCATTATTGTGTCATGCCTCTCCCAGTAGTGACCCCGGGGGGGACCCCGGGTTTAAAACTTGACCCCATCCACAGGTCAAGATACCTCTTGAAAAAGCCAGCAAGGTGCTCTGCCTCACATGGACCGGGATTGTATTACAGCATGGGGAGTCTCTGGGTGCTAACTTCATCCCTACAACATGTCCAACATACATCCCCGCAAAGGTGTAAGTCACCTGCCCTAGTGGTTCAGGTGGATCTGCCGCTTCTGAGGTGGAGCATGTCCATTAATCCCTGTTTGGACATGGCCTCATGTCAGGCACATGTCACCTCTGAGCGGTATGTGAGTGAATAGAGTGGGAGTGTCTTCAATCTGGCAGCATATGACAGCTGTTGGGGTTCTTGATCCTTTGGTGGGGACATTCAGGGTGTCTGCAATTGCTGCAGATGTTGGGTGACATACAGCCAGAATAGGGCATTAGATCACCGGTCTGATAAGTGAAGAGTACAGGGGGAACAATGACCCACTAGATCTGGATGTGAATCCCATCCTGATCAGGTGGGCAATGTGGAAGGTCTTTCTAGCCACTTTAGCAATGTGAGTCTCAGAAAAAGCGACTGTCAACCTGGGTCCCCAGGTCCATGATAACCTCCTCTGTGCTTAGAGGATTGCCACCTATATGGTAGCTTGGGGTCACCTTGCTTTTCCTGAAGGGTATGTCTACACATGTTGTGCACTTTGACTTCAGGCCATGGCCCTGGCACCAGCTATCAGTTACTGTGAGTCCCTTCTGAAGGATATCCGTGTGTGATGCACTGTCCACCATGGTGCCCAGTGTGCAGTCATCTGCAAACATTGTCAGCCAAAGTCCTCCCATGTTGGCCTGTACTTCTGGGAAGTACATGACAAACAACAGGGGGCCAAGGATGAGCCCTGTGTGACACCACCTGTGACCAGCCTGGAGTCTAACATAGTGCCAGCAACTCTAACCCTGTGGGTCCCGTCCTTAAGCCAGTTTGCAACCCATCTTGTGACATATGGGTTTACATTTCAGTTGTTGGGGTTTTCCACAGTACCTGAGTGGGGTATTGTGTTGAAAGTTTTTGGGCCAAGGTAGGCTGTATGGACTGCCTTTCCCCAACAATGGCCTAAGTGACCAATTTGAAGATGTCAACCCAGTACAAAAGGCATGATCTGCCCTGACCAAGCCAAAATGGGATGGGTACAATGTCTGCATGTCCCCTATATCTTTGTTTATGAGCTCAATTATGATCCTCTCCATAGATTTGCAGACTACACTTGTTAAGCTTATGGGGCAGTAATTACCAGGGTCTGTAGAGGCACTGCCTTTGTGCAGATGTGCACAACTGGACCCTAACAAGGCTGTTGGCACACTATGGAAATGTGGGTGATAGGACTAAAGCCCAGGATACTGACCACCACAGTGAAAGTACTGAAACACTACACTATACAGTGCTACAGTGTTAGGTCAGTATGAACGGATGTTGACAATTGTGTGCAAAGTATCCCATGCAAAACCTGCAGGCACAGTATACTCCCTGTTTTGTTCACACAAAAACATTTGGACACAACATGGCACAGAACACACAACCATAAACTGGAGGTATTTGTTGAAGGTCACACTCATCCACAAATGTGATGGGCTGCAGAGTTCAACATATGTAAAGCCCACACTGGGCATGCTCACACACTTAGATAAATGAGACATCTTTCACACAACATGCCATGGGAAGGCTGAACTGGGCATGCTCACACACTTGGTCCAAATGTTACTCCTAGCAACTGTGAAAACACACCAGAGGATGCTCATTCCCTTTCTAGACACTGTTTGTAAGCACCCTATAAGTATATCGGAGAAAAGGAATCCCCAGTAATCCGAATAGCTCTGCTAATCGCCCGTCTGTAGTGTCATAACATAGTTAGGTAGGGGTTTGAACCCAGCAGGTGGAAAGTGTGTGTGAAGGGGTGTTTTTTAAGTGTGTATAAAAGAAACACCCCTTTTTGGCAACTGGGAAAAACACCACAGGATGATCATTCCACTTTCTTAACTCTCATGATCCCAGCACCCTATAGGTATAACTAGGGAAAAGAATCCTCCCAGTAATGCGAATACCCTGTGCTAATCGTCCGTCTCTAGTGTCAAAACCCTAGTTAGGTAGGGGTATGAATCGAGCAGGTGGCAAGTGTGTGTGAAGGGGGGTAAGTGTGTGTGTAAGTGTGTATGAAAGAAACATCCCTTTTGGCAACTGGGAAAATACACCACAGGATGATCATTCCACTTTTAAACTCTGATGATGTCAGCACCCTATAAGTATATCGGGGAAAGGAAACCTCCCAGTAATGCGAATACCCCTGTGCTAATGTCCGTCTCTAGTGTCATAACATAGTTAGGGGGTTTGAATCCAGCAGGAGACAAGTGTGTGTGAAGGGGGGTTAGAGTGTGAGTATGAAAGAAACATCCCTTTTGGCAACTGGGAAAACACACCACAGGATGCACATACCTTTCTAAACGATATCACAATTAGGGTTTTGATTACAGACATGCCACATGTGTTTTGCACACAGAATGTGCATGTGTGTGGAGTGACACTAACAATAATGCATGACATTGATTAAACCAGTTATGGCAATGCACACATGATGTATGTGTGTACCAAATACACATATGTACCTGTGACCTTCAATAGTTACCATGTGTGATGCCTGCCACATGTGAATACATGGTATTTGCACAGAGTAACATTATGACCGTGGTCTTTTGTGCAGGTGCAGCATTTGGGGTGTGTATATACAGTGTGAGATGTAGATGCTATCAGCCTAGTAGTGGGATGCACACCTGGTCTGGGGCATATAGTCTACATGTTGTTGATGTACAGGAGCTGCATGTTTTCACCTGTTTGGGGGTGGTAAGACAGTATTCCATAGCAATGCAGTGGCTGCATGCTAAGAACCATTCAGCTAGGGTGTTGTAGCTACACTAAGTCATTAGCATTCAGTAATTTGTCAGAATCCCTGGTGAGGGTCTGATGCCAACCAAGGTCAGGGGGCTACCAGCCTGTGTCACTTGCTCAGTGATCCCTTCCATGTTCCCTATCATGTATCCCAGTGAGGGACATCCCACATCAGCTGTGGTGGCATGGACAATGACTGAGTCATATGTGTCCATGCATCTGACTGACTTGTATGTTTGTGTTATGTGGTGAACCATAGTGCCCCATGAGCATATCACTGTGACCTACACCTTTTTCCCGCCTGGTGAGCATTGTCTCACTGTACTGGACAATAAAAATACCTAACACAACTGCGGGAGTAGTGTTGTATAGCTGTACAGACTGTGCTTGTTTGACACACAGGATTTGTGTGCTATGTGTTATGCATGCTGTGTGCAGGCCTAATGTATGCCTGTGTGCCAGCTGCAGAGATGTCTGCCAGTCATGCAGGTTGCTATCCTTAGGCTTACAACTGACCTGTTGTATTTCCATGCTTGTTTTCTGTCCGTGTAGGTCCACATCAGATTGGTATTGCTGTCACTGTAGTATTTCATGCCACCAGACAGGTTATGCCAGTACTGGGTTCAGAGTGCTTAGTTTCAGTTTGGCCATGTGTTTCCATCTCATACATGTGATGTACATCCATGGGTAGGGGATAGGGTTGACTGTGTACATGTGGCAGCTGTGACATTACTACATGACACACATATTCCACAACTGTACCATAGAGGTGACTGACAACTGACCTTTGCACATGCTACCATAGTATTGAGATTACATTGGTGATTAACAGCACATAGGGACAATGGTGATAAAGATACATAGGTCCATAGGTTCGTACAGGGATGTCTGCCCAGGGCATGTATCCACCTAGCCAGAATGTGTGTGCCTTTCAACATGCATTGTGAATCTGTCTTGCTGTGCCCTTTTCCAAGGTTAGTATACTGTGCCTCTGTCTCACAGTGACACATAAGTGATACCCAGGGTAACCCTACAATGTCACATCCTGTCATCAATATCACTCTTGAAGATAGTCACTGAGTCAGTCTGCCTAACCTCTATTGGGATAATATTCAGGAATGAAGGGAGCCTCTGAGTTGTGAATGTGCCCCTCCAGCATGTCCTGTGTATATCACTCCTGAGGTTCAAGTATTTCCAGTATTGTATCCTGGTGGGATCTGGATATTCTGAGATGCAGCATGGCCATTAACTGAGGGTATGACCTGGCCTTCTATGTCAGGCACAGATCGCCTATTAAGAGGCAGTATGTCACTGAGTAGAGCTGCTGTTACTTTAACCAGTCAGTATGTGGCATCTGTTTGAGCCCTTTGATCCCCTTGTCGAGGTACATATGTGGTATCTCCAGTTGCTGCAGGTGTCTGGTAAGGTGCATGCCAACAGGTTCATCATAGTCAATTATGGGCATGATGAGGGATGAGTAAAGGGCACAATGTCCATGATCTACATGTGGATCCCATGATGATGTGGCCCATATAACATGCTTACCTAACCACTTTGTCCATGTTGTTGTCAAATGGTAGAATGCTATCAACCTGTGTACCCCAAGGTCCATAATTCCTTCGTCTGCACTTAATGGATTAACACATATGTGGTACGTTGTGGTCACTCTGTGTTTGACAAAGGGGATGACTATACGCTTTCTGTCATTCACATTGAGGCCATGGCTGTGGCACAAGTCGTGTGTTTGCAAGAGTCCCTTTTGGAGGGTGCGTGTGTTAGCTTATGGTGTCCGGTTTGCAGTCACCTGCAACTTGCTGAGCCACAGTACTTCCATGTTGGCCTGTACCTATGATAAATATATAATGAAGATGACAGCTCCCAGGGCTGTACCTTGTGGGACACCACTTGTACCAGGTTGGAGGCTGACATGGCTCCAGCAATTCTACCATGTGTGTTCTGCCCTTGAGCCACTGTGCAATACCCATAGTGACATAGGGGTTAATATGTACACTGGTGAGCTTCCCTAGAATGTACAACTGGGGTATTGTATCCAAGGCTTATGCAAGGTTCAGGTAGGCTGTAGACCTCCTTTGACAGTGGCCTTGGTGACTGTTTCAAAGAAATCAAACAGGTTGATAGGCAGGATTTGCCATTGACAAAGCCAAACTGTGTATGGTGACATGTCTGTAGGTCCACAATATCTAGATATGTGAGGTTCATGATGATCCTTGCCATAGCTTTGCAGACAAAGCTAGTCAGACATATGGGTGGAGTAGTGTCCAGGATCCTTGAAGGCACCACCTGAATGTTGAGGGACCACTGTTGCTGTATGCCACTCTCTGGCCACATATCGTGTATTAAGGCTGGGATTGAACAGTGGTGTTATGTCTGGGTGTAGCTCTTCTTGTGGTTCATGTAGGACACAGCCTGGGACACTGTCTGGTCCCATTGATGCAGTGTTTATTGCTTTGGGAAGGGCATCTCTTACCTGAGCATCTGTGATGTCAAGGGGGGCAGCACTGTGTCGCGAGACATGTTGCCCTTTTGGTGTGGTGGGGGGAGAAGGCAGCATTGAACCTGTCCACTAGGATGATGGCAATGTCTGTGTGTTTTGTATTTTGTGTGACATCTTGGATTACCTCTGAGCATATCTGGGTAGTACCACCCAGGTTACTAACATAACTACAGGCAGCCTTGTGATTATCCTCAGTGGCTTGTGGAACCCTCTCAAAGATGGCCTTAGACAATCATATGGGTGCCTGTAGTTGTCTTCCAATACTCATCAGTGGTGCCTTCACATTTTGGGAGGTTGTTGTATCATGTAGTGGCGTCATCCTTCTATTGTATAGTGTGTTTATGGCTGGTGTCCGGCACCCAGGACATCTGCCTTTGGAGAATTGGGTCATGCTTTCATATGTGGCTTCATGATCCATGCATTCCTGAATGTGTCCATAGAATGCCTTTATAGAGGTATCTGCAGTCTGGTCCATATTGTCAACAGGCCTTGGGCCTTTGAAGGTTTCCACATCATTTATGAGGGGTGTGAACTTGCTTGACATGAGCTGTTGACAGACGTGCCACCCTCCAGACAGAGCAAGGTGAGGGTCACAGTTAGCTACTTGTCGGGCACACAGGTCACTCCACAGCAAGTACAGCTATGAGGCAGACATTGTCCATGCTGGTGCAAACAACCTGAGACGTACCTCCCTGGACCACATGGCAAGAGACACGGAGGAGCTCTTACAGCACCCTCTCAAACTCAGGACTCCCACACAGCCTTCATGCTGACACAGGACAGTTTAGATTACTCTGCAAACACCATCATACTGGGTGACGTTAGCTACCCAAACATAGACTGTGAACATTACACAAGCCACAATACCCAAGCTCTAGGGTTCCCATAGATCAGACATTCTTTGGCTATGGAACAGGTAACCAACCTTCCCACAAGAGGGGCAGATATACTAGACCTGATCATCACAAACATGAGTAGAAACTGCTCACCACTGGTAGTATATCCCTCATTGTTGCAATCAAACCATATACTAATCACACTGGAGTACTGGATCCCCCACATATGCAAACCTCAAACACATCGATGTGTGTGTTGGAAATGTCCCTATTAGCAACTGTGACAGTACAGTACAGGATGCAGATTCCCACTTTGAAACACTGATGATGACAGGCCTTTATAACTATATTACCTGTAGTAAAGTCCTCCAGTAATTTGCATAGCGCTCTGCTAATGTGTCTTTCTCAGTATCATATCGTAGTTAGGTAGGGGTTTGAATCCTGCAAAAGGAATGTATGTGTGTTAGTATGAGTGGGGTTTATGTGTGTGCACTATGCTGGGAGGGTTAACTGCCTTTGACAACTGGGAGAACACACTACAGGGTGCACATCCTGCCTCCTACACACAGATGATGTCAGCACCCTCTAAGTACAGCATTAGTAAGGATTTCTCCAACTACTGCAAATAGCACACTCTGCTAATGTGTCTGTTTCTACTGTCATTACACAGTTAGGTATGGGCTTGAATCTTGCAAATGGAAAGTATGTGTTTTACTGTTGGTGGGGTTAGTGTGTGTGCACAATGATGGGGTGGGATGTGGCTTTTGCCACATGGGGCTATGCACTGCAGGGTGGTCATTACCCTTAACAAGCAGTGATGTTGATAGCACCCTATACAAACAAAACAGAAGGTGGTGGTACCAATAACACATGTAAGGTAACACTTCTTCAAGTAATGTCCACAAAGCAAGGATAATCAAACAATTCTTTTATTCTATACAGACAACATGACAACAGACAACTGCCAGTACTCAGTATAGTGTTACATGCTACTGTAACACGCACATGTACCCAAATATACCTAGATAGTGTTCTGAAGCCTGAATGTGGCAAGTGTGTGGATGTGGGATGTGTCTGTGTGTGCATTTCCATATGGGAAACATGTTTGATGTGGCAATCAGGGTACTACAGTACCTGATGCACATTACATCTTTCAACCGATGAGGTTGCCTGCACCCTGTGAGTACAGGTAGAGAAGGGGATGCCAGTAGTAAACAACATAGTGCACTTCTCAAATGTGTACCTGTCATGTATCAACAGCTACTCATGTAGGGTGATAAATAATGGGAATGGCAGGTGAGTGTGTGCATGTGTGTGGGTAGCAGGGTGTGTATAAATGCATGTGTGACAGAACAGTTACATATAGCTGAATCTACGTAACAGCACAAGATGCATTGCCATAGTCAATGTTAGCATGTGATGGTGTGCAGCTGGTACACTTTGGTAAGTAGTATGGGTGCAGATAACAATTGAGGACATTCATACAGTTACTGCAGCAGGACTGCTGGGATATATACACAATTATACTGGAACAGTGAACAGTAACCAACATGTTACTACTAGTACACATCTGTAGTCACCCTGTGCATCAGCAACGTGTTTACCTTTACCTGCACCGATGTTGTAGTATGCAGGAGGTGGCACAGTGTCATCATATGCACAGGGTGTGAGTTAGGCATGCCCAAGCCAGCCACTGGTAACACCAATTGACATGTGTGTGTGTGTGTGTATGTGTGTTTGTGATGGGGCAGCAGTACAGGGTGGACCAGTGTTGGTGCAGTGTGTGTGTGTATGTGTTTGCCCTAGGTGTTAGGTTTCTGCATGTGTGTAAGCACGCACACAGTCCCACATAATGGCTGCCATGTACAGGGTTTTGTGGACAGCCACAGACTGCACCTGTCAGGTCATCCAGATCAGTGTCTGTGGGCACGGACACGGTACCTGTGCCTGGCAGGGGTGCTACGGGCGTATCCGGTACTAACCCAGACTGGGTACTGTCATCGGAAGCAGGGTGTGTTGACTGGACACAGTTCCTGTTGGGACTGTCCAGAGCCACGTGCACGTGGTCTCCTGGGGCGTCTGATGACAGCACAGACCCAGCATTGCTGGGGCTGGTGCTGGCACTTGAGTGCAGTGGGCCTGTTGTCGTCGCGGCCACTGCCAGCTGGTGCTGTTGCTGGCATACGCCCGCGTCGGCAAACGCACACCATCGCCCTGGCCCATGGACATCTGGTTGTGGAGCAGCTGTTCTATGCCCCACAACGTCTGTCAACGACATCTGTGAAGTTACGGATAGCATTATTCGCAACATCGCATGCCATCTGTCATGGCTGCGACATTCTCTCAGCTCCCTCAGACCCTGTCTGGTGTACCTTTCCATACGTGCCTGTGCCAGCATGACAGTTCTAAACATAGTGGAGGTTGACATACCTCCTGGGCACGCCGGCCAGAGGCAGTACGCCACGGATGCCCCGAGAACCCATGGGCGACTGTCTGCGTGGTACCATTGGAGGCCCCTGCTCATGGCTGCCTTGTGGGGATGCATGTACCACAGGTACCACATTACCCTGATCTATGCCCACTGCAGACTGTCCATCACCTAGGGACAATGGTGACAAAGGATGTAACGGCAGGATGACTGTGCGCATTGACGGGTTGAAAGCTGTGTACTGTCAATTGGCTGACCAATGGTGGACCCAGACACACCTTCCTGCACCATTACAGACATTTCATCATCATCAGTACCTGGGGCACAAGATTCAGGTTCCCTGCTGCAGGTCACCAGAGCAGCACCAGAACCTACAGGAGGAAAACATGGAACACAGATTACAGTCTCAATACATATTTGACAGAGATGCACTTCAATACTAATGCACACATTCAGAAATGGACACATGCACTCATGGACACTAACACACATGCACACTTGGGCACAGGCACTTGCACATGCACACCCACAGTAACACACACATCAGTACTGGTTACTTTCTCTACTGTCAATTATTGTGAACACAGTCACCAGCATGTCTACTACAGAGTTACACTACTCTTCCTAGTTTTATAAATTGTTTTACAGATAATGTTAAAAGACTCACCAGCATGTATGGCCTGCCTCGTTGCTAGATGGGAGGGACCTGGAAGTGTGAGAGAGTTATGTCAGTGGGCACATGTGTGCCATTTGTTTTGCACATGATACAGTACAGTAGTACACTAGTTCCCTTATACACATCAGCTGCACATAATGTCTGTATATATATCATGATGACAGATACATACCACATGCACACCTTATCTGTGCATGAAGTAACAGTGTACAGAACAGTCATATGTACATACCAGGGGTTAACTCTAATCTCACCCTTACCTCTCTTCAACTCAAACTGTACTTCCAAAACCACTGGCTTTGTTCTTCTTGGAGTCCAGGCTAACGTCCCTCTCCCTACCCTCTCTTTACCTTTAACCCCTCATTGTGCATAGAAACTAGCTTCTACCCTGTTTCTTTCACCTTGATGTCCTTCTATGCTCTGACCTACTTCTCCCATCCCTCCCGCATCCTCTTGACTGTCTTCCTTCTTTTCCTCACTTCCCTTCTTGACTCCTGCCTCTTCCATATCATTGTATCTTTCATACTCCTTCTACTTCTCTACCCTTCTGAGCCCTAACTATTATGTATCTGGCTTTTGCCTTATTGCATAACCATTATGCTTTAGGTAGGATTGCTTTTAAACCAACGGTACATTGTGTATGGCACTAGACTGTATGACTACCATACATGTATGGTGATTTAATTAACAGGCTGAGGTACAATTCTATCATGTTGGCTGTCTGTATTAACAACTTGTCTGTCTGCCTTTATTACGTTATGTGTGGAGCTTTTCTCCACAGGCCTCTACTGAAAATGGACATATATCCAGCTAGACTATCTGGGTCAACAAATGTAAAAGTAATAACAATAAATGAATATGGCATCTTACCTGCACGCTCGGTGTCTTGCTGCTGTGTGGATCCAACCTCCATCATGATGCATGAGTGTTGCTGTTGTTGTTCTGGGGCTGGATCCACAACACTTAGCAGTAGCCCCTCCTGTCTGGTGAGGGGGGGATGTGTGGCCACCCCCCCACCTGTGGCAACCTGTTGCCTGCGGATATCTGCAGCACGCTGGCGGACATTTCTTATCAAATCACTGCAGTGATGTCTCACCTGCTCATATGTCCTATCATGCATGCCAACATCATTTATCCTGCTAACGAGGTTTTGCCACAGTGCAGACCTCTCCTGCTGATTCTGGGTGGTGCGTGAGAACAGGATGGCATAGTCACGCACCAGGCTCTGGTGAATCACGTCATCCTCTGCAGCAGAATATGATGGGTTCCTTTTTGGAGCCATGTCTATCTGGAAAGGTACACAAACAGGTTATCAGCATAGTATCTCAACAATACATGGTACACATTCTATACAGGGAGTATTAACTTCTACTTATTACTGCTTGGTTAAAACTTGATTACAGTGTAGCTATCATTCTATGTCATTTGTACTAAGTACTTGGCCTTCAGACCAGTTGTTTTACATTAGGGAGGTTGGTGGCAAGCACTGTGGTGGCAGGACACATATCTTTCATCCATTGAAGTTGGGAACTGCTGATTGAGGGCCCAGTGTACAAGTGTATTAGTTCTGGTATGGGCAGTTGGCCTTCAGGCCAGTTATTTAACATTAACAAGGTTTGTGGTCTGCACTCATGTGTGACAATAGGCTGTACTCTGCCATTCATAGCTGGGGACATCTGGTTTCAGGTTTATAGTGCCTGCATATCTGAGCTGTATCTTACTGACATTGCTACACCTTGTTTGCTGTAGCAACCACTACATCCAGGCCTCCTGGATCTACCTTTGTTTATATGCTTGTTATCTGTTAGCTTGTTATTTCACTGGTATGCTACTTCCACATAGTACACAGCTTGTCAACACGTCTGTGACTCACTACTGATATCTGCATTGCTTACTGTATGTATTTCCATGTTACACATGACAGCAAGTGACTGCTTGTCATTGTTGCATTTACTTAATTGTGACACATTGCACTTAGGTTACCTGGCATTTGCTCACTGATGCTTTTATATCAGTCAGCAGTTGTAGGTAATGTCAGTACACCCTCACTCCCCACTGGACCTTGTTTTCAATCATTATTACAGAATTCAGAATAGTATTCTAGCATGTCCAGAGGTCAGTTGTCAGTTCCCTCCCAGTCCAGCTGGTGAGTGTGGTACTCCAGAGACAATGTTAGAACAGATGCATGTACACAGACAACCCCCTCCTCCTAACAACAAATTCAAACTCATGTGAGTGATGCAACCATATACCAAACTGGAGGCTAGGCTCTGTCTACTCAATACCGTCATAACCAGTCAGGTGGCCAAGGGAGACACACTACACTTCCAGTCTCACATAGACCTACCACAACAGCGGACCTAACACATGATCACACATGAACATACTTGTAGGCTCAGACCACAGCTATGCCTATGCAGCAGAGACCTCCTAAGCAGACATCCAGGCAACCACTACCACGAACATGTGCAACACATATCACACAAAGCCAATGTGCTGAACACTCACAGCCATTAACAGTTAAACAACACACCTCATACACCTGTACTAGGTGCCTCTATCATCAGGCACACTAAAAACACGTTCGCCAGGCTTAACAAGGTGAGGGTCACGGTGTGCAGCCTGTCAGGCACTATGACCTGCCACATAACACAAACACTCAGGTAACCCCAAGGCAAGTACAGGTATGACTCAGTCAATGTCCATGCTGCTGTGAATGGCCTGACACATTCCTCCCTGGACTACATGACATGAGACATTACAGAGCTCTCTGAGCACGAGCCCGAGACAGTTTGACCCTGACCTTGAGTAGCATCCTACCCTCACCTAGAACCATGCCACAATATCAAGGCATGATGATCCCTTCCAACAATTGACTGACATACTGGTGTCATTCACAGGTGTGCCAATGCCTGCCATCTTGGGGTGGTATGCTTTGCTAGGGACAGCTTGCACCTGTCACCCTGTCCTATTGACATTTGGCGGAGCCTCTTGCTACACCCATAGTGCCTGTATTAGGCAAGGCTCATAAGGCAAACCCACATCCATTTGTATCACAAAGGATGAGGAAGTAAGAGTGATGCTACTCAACACCAGAAGTCTAGACCCAAGGATGCACGCACTCAAAACCCTACCTGACATTCTGGACATCGATATCTGTGCAGTAACATGAACCTGTTTCAGGTTTCACAGGAGCACACCAGTACTACCAGGTTATAGCTGTTACCATTCTTGTCAGCCCCAACACTTGAACAAAGGAGGGGGAGTATCAGTATTCAATGCAGATTCCCACGCCTCCACATTGGTGGCACAGTACAACATAGGTGTTAGGCCATTGAGTACAGAAGAAGTAGTTGGGGACCTGGGGAAGAAACATGGTAGCGGCCTGTCATTTGTCAACCACATGGCCAATGTGGATTGACAGACATGTTATATAGCCCAGCTAATCATGACTGATTCACATGTATGGCAGGGGAGGTCATTGTGCCTCTGTACTCATCCATCATCAGGCCTATAATTGCATACAACGCACTTTTTGGTATGTACCTAACCAGACACCCACAGCAACTGGTACAGGACAACAGTACCTCATCAAGGGGATGCAATGGCTCACACAGATGTCATATGCTGCCCAGGTAAAGTGAATCCAGCTGGACTCAGTGGCTTATTGCCTGTTCAGAGGCAATCTGTGTGCCATATACAGCCATGTCCTACCCAGCAGTAATGAACATGCTGCACCTCAGGCAATCAGAGTCCCATACAGCCACATGCTCAGGAGAGCTGGACCTCAGCACTGACATACATGGACATGCTGGAGGGGCATATTCCTAACCAGAGGCTCCCTTCACTCTGTAATGAGCTCACACTACAGGTTAGGCAGAGTCCCTCATTGACTCTCTTCCATAGGAATCTGGATGACTGGATGAGATCATAGTTGTACCCCAGGTATCACTTCTATGTCACTGTTAGACAGAGGCAAGTATACTAACATCGGACAAGGGCATAGCAGCATAACTTGTAATTGGGTGGTGAAAGACAAACACATTCTACTAGGCTTACCAATGCCCTGGGCAAATAGCCTAGTATGAACCTATGAACATGTGTGTACTGCTATAGTACTTCTGCCATATGTTGCATGTGTGTGTGTTGTGGGGATGCACAGGTAAGGGGGATACTTCTGCACAGGTGACACGCCTGACACATTCTGGGTGTTCACCCCTACATACTGGATGTGTGTTGCCACCCAACCCAACCCTGTGATGTGCAACATTACTCAGCCTGGATTTCATATCCAACACCACAAGCACAGTACACTACCTTGCTATGTATGCATTTAATTACACAGTTATTCAGTAGTTATGACAGTGATGCTATCCATGCAGCCCATTGGGCCAGTGGAAACAAACACACCGCCAGCACCTTTGCATATGCTTACCACAGACATCCCACATACTGCATGTACTGTGCCCCACATATCTAACCCAGAACAACTGCCCCCACTTATTAATCCTGTCCAGTGGAGTACAGATACAGGCATATTGTATAACAATAGTAGGAGGCTACCCGCACAGGGCAGATTCACCTGACAGCAAGGCATCTGTGGTCAGCAGTGTTAAGATGCTTCACATTCACCAAATGCACAGATATTGGCAACATTGTTGCAGACAGTTTAGGTGCAGGTACCCCCATTCTCCTAAAATGTGGTATTAGTTCTCTCAGATGACTGTCACCTCCCTATCCTCTCACATGTCCAGGTGAGAGCCACCTTCATCATTGCAGAACACATAGCATCACTGTTACGAATGGTATCTCTGGATGTGTGCTACATTCACCCCTGGAGGACATAGCACCACATGACAGACTGATATTAACCCCTGGCCATACTACAGGATATGTACCTGAACAGTGCCATACATACACAGTGGTCCCACACCAATGAGGAGGAACCTCTACTGACCCTGGGAACTACTGCATCATATGCACAACTGGCCTTGTGTTCTAAGCTATGGAAGTGTTAAGTATGGGCAACATGTGCAATATTACATATGTTTATATTTCAGGACTATGTACACACAACCTAACTCATGGACATACCTATAGATAGTGAACTATGATACATTTGGAGGTGTCACAGTATACACAGGATTAACCTGCTACTTTGCATTACCTGTTTTTGGGCAGCTGTTGCTGTTCCAGTGGTGCTTGTTGCTGCTTGCTCCTTGCTGCTTGCTGTTTCTGTTTGTTTGCGTTAATTTTGTTTGTTTCTCTTTTGTCTTTTTTCTCTGTAGGTTTTGTGCAATGAATGTATTGCATGAGTGTAGTGGGTACTCAATGCTTTTGTAGGTATCTGCATAGGTCTATGTGATGGCCTCTGCACCAATTGTAAGGCAGCATTTGCTAATTGCATGCAGCCAGGTGTGTACTGATTGCATGTCTCACTGTGATTTCAGGACACTGCTAAAAAGGGGTATGTGAGATAGGCGTTGCCCTTTCAGATTGTGGGGCGTGGACCATGCTGGTATGCTGTTGACAGTGTTCTGTGAGTGTGAAGGTTAGTACATCTCCCATGCTTCATGCTGTGTTGTTGATTCAGGTTGCTGCATTTCTCTTGCCTGTTCCCTGTAGTGAGTGTGTTTCCATACTGACACCTACAACTATATGTCATATGTATTGCTATATAAATATATATATATCTGTGTACATATACATACTTTCATATATGTACATTAGCTGACATTATTGGGTACAAGCTAACAATTAGCAGGGCTGTTTCTGTTAACACTACACTAGTATGGGAATCCAGTAATTGGGACTATAAAAGTCTGCCTGACATGCTTTGGGTAGTAGACATACTATATTGCCTTTATCTTCATTCCTACTATTACATGTTCCACTTATTTAGCACTATATTCCTGTATGAGAGTCATGGCTTAGTGGTAGGTCATACAGACTAGTGTTACAATGGTCTTGTGGTAGGGCCTACTAGTATGCTTATATTCTGCTTTTGACTTGAGTATAGGGCCTGGAGGCACCTTTAAGCAGTTAAAGGGGTTAGTAGGTCTCACAGGAGCCAGGCTGTGTTGCAGATTCTGGTTGCTGCATTTATCTTCACTGTTTCCTGTAGTGAGTGTGTATGGATACTGACACCTACAACTATATTTCATATGTTTTTTTTTATATATGTATTTTCATACATACCTTCATATATGTACATTACCTTACTTTATTATGTACAAGCTAACAAGTAGCAGGGCTGTTTCTGTTAACACTGAACTAGTATGGGAATCCAGTAATTTGGCCATTGAAACTCTACCTGACATGCTTTGGATAGTACACCTCCTATATTGCCTTTATACTGATTCCTACTATTACATGTTACATTTATTTTAGCACTGTGTTCTTGTAAAAGGCAAGGGCAATTTGGCCTTTTAAATGGGTTTTTTTTTTTGGTTTCCATACAGGGGAAAACTAA